>NC_135816.1:11778563-11971492 GCF_964213995.1 Mustelus asterias | reverse complement strand
GTTATTGGATAGGCACATGGAGCACACCAGGATGATAGGGAGTGGGATAGCTTGATCTTGGTTTCAGATAAAGCTCGGCACAACATCGTGGGCTGAAGGGCCTGTTCTGTGCTGTACTGTTCTATGTTCTATGTACTCTCGACGGAGCCGATTCCACATTCTCATCACTCTCTGGGTAATATTTCATTAATGATTATCTTATAAACACTAACCTGTTTTCTCCCAGGGTTTTGTTGCTAAATGTCACTTGATTGGACCTTTCGTTAAATGGCACATTGTTCTTCAGCCATTGGACAGTCGGGGTGGGGTACGCCGTTATATTAACCACAAACATTTTCACCTCTGACAGTTCCGCGTACTCCGTGTCTTTCAGATCTGTTTCGAGCTGAACAAGACCATTCGCTGCAAAGGCATTTCAGAGTGTTACATCAGAGAAAGAGGCCATTCAGCCCATTGTGTCTGTGCCAGCTCTTCAAAAGAGCTATCCAATTATCCCACAACACTCCCCCACCTCACCCTTTAACCCCCTGTAGCCCTGCAAAATCTATCTGCTCAAGTACTTATCCAGTTCTCTTTGAAACTCTTCTTCCAGGTAGCCTATTCCAGATTACAACAATTTGTTGAGATTAAAATATAAATTCCCATCTGGTTCGCTTGTCAATTATTTTAATTTTGTGTTTTCTGCTTACCAATCCTCCTGTCTGAAAACAGTTCCTCCTAATCTGCTCTATCTGAACAATTTTGAGCATCTCGATTAAATCTCCTCCGAACCTTCTCTGCTTGGAGGAGAACACTGAACTTCTCCAATCTCTCCACATAACTGTAGTCACTGCAGCTTTAGTGTATCATTGATCTGGTTTTGTATTGGGGGGGAGGGTGGCCCGAGGAGCATGGGGGTGGTCTGAAGGGCGTGGGGGGCCGTGGGGGGGGGGGTTGGCCTGACGGGTGTGGGGGGGGGGCGGGGGGCGTTCACAGTTCACTGGCGTCCGAATATAAAGAGGCATCAGTCAGGAACACGCTAAGGACGTCACTCTAAGAAGAAAGAAAGGTCACTTGACACCACAACCCTATCCAGTCTTGAATGATCTAAACTATCTTCTCATTCTATTCACAAATTCCTACAGAATAAATGTGCATGGTCTCTTGGCCCATTTACTGTGGTGGCGATGGTTGGAGGTCAAACATCTCAGCTCCAGGACATCACTGCAGGAGTTCCTCAGGGAACTGTCCAAAGCCCAACCATCTTCAGCTGCTTCATCAACGACCTTCCCTCCATCATAAGGTCAGAAGTGGGATTTTTCGCTGATGACTGCACAATATTTGGTACTATTTTCAACACATCAGATACTGAAGCAGTCCATGTCCAAATGCAGAAAGATATAGACAATATTCAGGCTTGGGCTAATAAGTGGAAAGATACATTCGCACCATACAAGTGCCAGGCAATAATCATCCCCTAACCATCGCCCCTTGACATTCAATGGCATTAACATTGCTGAATCTCCACTATCAACATCCTGGGGGGTTACCATTGACCAGAAACTGAACTGAACCAGCCGTATAAATGCTGTGGCTATAGAAGCAGGTCAGAGGGTGGGAATTCTGTGGCAAGTAACTCACCTTTTGACTCCCCAAAGTCTGTTGACCATCTACAAGACTCAAGTCAGAAGTGTGATGGAATACTTCCCATTTGCCTGCATGAGTGCAACTCCAACAACACTCAGAAAACTTGACACCATCTAGGACAAAGCAGCCCTTTTGATTGGCACCACATCTACCACTCTCAACATTCATCCCCTCCACTACTGACGCACAATGGCAGCAGTGTGTATCATCTGCAAGGTTCCTTAGGCAGCACCTTCCAAACCAGTGACCTCCACCACCTAGAAGGACAAGGGCAGCAGATACCTGGGAACACTACCAACTGCAAGTTCCCCTCCCAGCCATACACCACTTGGAAATATATCACCGTTCCTTCACTGTCACTGGGTCAAAATCCTGGAACTCTTTCCCTAACAGCACTGTAGGTGTACCTACACCACATGGACTGCAACTGTCCAAGAAGGTGGCCAACTATCATCTTTTTGATGGCAATTAGGGATGGGCAATAAATGTTGAACTAGCCAGCGATGCCTATATCCCATGAATGAATAAAAAACACAATTACCGCTTGGTGGAACCCCCAGATCACAGTGTGACAAATGGGACGGTGCAGGTCCCCACAGAGTTATTTGCATCAATTGAAGTATATATTGGTGGAAGGCATTGATTAGATAGTTACTTGAGCACATATAAAGAGATACTGACTGGCCCACGTTGTGAGTTGGGATAGAAGGTATATTCCTGGAATGATTCACTCTGTGATTAAATCTGTTCCAAGTAACGATTAGCTTTGGTTTCTTCCTTCACCAACTGTCTTAGGAGAGGGATTCAGGCAAATTCAATCAGCTGATATCATAGAATCCATATAGTGCAGGAGGAGGCCATTTGGCCCTTCAAGCCTACACCGACAACAATCCCACTCAGGCCCTGTCCCCGGTAACCCCCACATACTTACCCTGTTAATTCCCCCAAACACTAGGGTCAATTTATTATGGCCAATCCACCTAACCCGCACATCTTTGGACTGTGGGAGGAAACTGGAGCACCCGGAGGAAACCCACGCAGAACATGGGGAGAACGTGCAAACTCCACACAGACAGTGACCCGAGGCAGGAATTGAAACCAGGTCCCTGGTGCTGTGAGGCAGTAGTGCTAACCACTGTGCCACCGTGCCGCCCACGCAGGACCAAGTCAATTGAACCATAATGATCCTGTTCAGTCAAATGGATTTATTAGTACACTCTGCACAACAGGCAAATCAGATTAAACATTAAACAGTGCCCAAGTTGTCCCTCTAAAGAGAGAGGAAGACAAGCAGAAGCAGTGAGACGCACAAGGAAAAGAAGGAAGAAAAAGTAAGCGGGATGAAAGGACAAACTTACATTTCCGTAGCACCTTTCACAGCCTCAGGGCATCCCAAAGCACGAAACAGACAATAAAATAGTTTGAAAGTGTAGCCACTGCTATAATGTCAGAAATGTTGCATCTAATTTACATATAGCAAGCACTCCATCCAGCAAGGAGATAATTACCAGATAATTTGCTTTAACGTTGCAGGTTGAGGGGTCGATATTGCTCCCAGGGTCCCAGGGCACCAGAAGGACTTCTCTGATCCTTCAAAATAATGCCACAGGATATTTAACACCAATCTCAGATGCCCCAGTTTAACATCTCATCCAACCAATGGGACAGTACAGCGCTTCTCACACTGGGATCATTAGCCTCGGTTTCGTGCTCAGGTCTCTGTCTAGAACAGGACTCGAACTCACAACTGCCTAAGTTAGAGACATACCCACTTAGCCTGGCTAAACACAGACAGCGTCACTGTGGCTCACACCCACTATTGGGTAGACAATGGTTCCCACTCATGCTGGTCACCATCTCCAAGTCTGCACACTTGAAAGGGTAAGGGTGAGGTTACCCACATTCACTGATTATAAAGTTACTTACAGAGAACGGTAATTTGCAGAGCTTTCTCCTCAAACTGACTCTCAAAATAGAATCCTGTGACACTGCAGGTGTACCATCCGGAATCTTCCAGCGTGGCATTTTCCAAGTACAGGGTTGAGTTCACCTCATAACCCCGGTCCGACACAATGATCTGGGCTTCCTAAACACAAAGGGGATGTGTTTTCAGTTTTGTTACTGAGAACTTCAACTAGGCAACAAGATTTACAGGAGAGGAAATCCAGTGAGAGTGTTTCATTTTAGAACCATATTGTGTGGCTCTTTTACAGTACTGAGGGAGTGCCGCACTGTCAGAGGGTCAGTACTGAGGGAGTGCCGCACTGTCAGAGGGTCAGTACTGAGGGAGTGCCGCACTGTCAGAGGGTCAGTCGCTGAGAGAGTGCTGCACTGTCATTGGGGCAGTACTGAGGGAGTGCTGCACTGTCAGAGGGTCAGTACTGAAGGAGTACTGCTCTGTCAGAGGGGCAGAGGGGACAGTGCTTCACTGTCAAATGGGCTGTACTGAGGGAGTACTGCTCTGTCAGAGGGGCAGTACTGAGGGAGTGCTTCACTGTCAAATGGGCTGTACTGAGGGAGTACTGCTCTGTCAGAGGGGCAGTACTGAGGGAGTGCTGCACTGTCAGAGGAGCAGTACTAAGGGAGTACTGCTCTGTCAGAGGGGCAGTACTGAGGGAGTATTGCTCTGTCAGAGGGTCAGTACTAAGGGAGTACTGCTCTGTCAGAGGGGCAGTACTGAGGGAGTGCTGCACTGTCAAATGATCCAGTCTGCCCTCTTGGCTGGGTGTTAAAGACCCATCAGCTTTATACAGCAAGGTGAATTTTCCCCATATTCATAGAATCATAGAATTCCAACAATGCAGAAGGAGGCCATTCGGGCCATCGAGCCTGCACTGACAACAATCCCACCCAGTCCCTATCCCCGTAACCCCAGATATTCATGCTACTAATCCCCCTGACATTAAGAGGTAATTTAGCATGGCCAAACAACCTAACTCGCACATCTTTGGACTGTGGGAGGAAACCAGAGCACCCGGAGGAAACCCACGCAGACACAGGGAGAACGTGCAAACTCCACACAGACAGTGACCCGAGCCGGGAATCGAAACAGGGTCCCTGGCACTGTGTGACAGCAATGCTAACCATTCAGTGTAGTGTCCTAACCAACTCACTAACTCTCCGAAAGAGGATCTTACCATGGTCCTCCCCCTGCCATATCCCCACTCATTTAGCATGGCCAACCTGCACATCTTTGGACTGTGGGAGGAAACCGGAGCAACCAGAAGAAACCCACGCAGACACAGGGAGAGTGTGCTAACTCCACACAGTCATCCAAGGCTGGAATTAGGCTGGAATCGAACCTGGGTCCCTGGCGCTGTGAGGCAACTAACCATTGTGCCACCGTGCCGCCCACAATTGATATGACTGCTCTGAGCTATTTGATGGAACAGTGAGGGGCACTTTACTCTGTATCTAACCCCGTGCTGTACCTGACCTGGGAGGGTTTGATGGGGGACAGTGTAGAGGGAGCTTTACTCTGTATCTGACCCCGTGCTGTACCTGACCTGGGAGTGTTTGATGGGGACAGTGTAGAGGGAGTTATACTCTGTATCTGACCCCGTGCTGTACCTGACCTGGAAGTGTTTGCTGGGGACAGTGTAGAGAGAGCTTTACTCTGTATCTAAGCCCGTGCTGTCCCTGTCCTGGGAGTGTTTGATGGGGACAGTGTAGAGGGAGCTTTACTCTGTATCTAACCCTGTGCTGTACTTGTCCTGGGAGTGTTTGATGGGGACAGTGTAGAGGAAGCTTTACTCTGTATCTAACCCTGTGCTGTACCTGTCCTGGGAGTGTTTGATGGGGACAGTGTAGAGGGAGCTTTACTCTGTATCTAACCCTGTGCTGTACCTGTCCTGGGAGTGTTTGATGGGGATAGTGTAGAGGGAGCTTTACTCTGTATCTAACCCTGTGCTGTACCTGTCCTGGGAGTGTTTGATGTGGACAGGGTAGAGGGAGCTTTACTCTGTATCTAACCCCGTGCTGTACCTGTCCTGGGAGTGTTTGATGGGGACAGGGGAGAGGGAGCATTACTCTGTATCTAACCCCGTGCTGTACCTGTCCTGGGAGTGTTTGATGGGGACAGGGTAGAGGGAGCTTTACTCTGTATGTAGCCTCGTGCTGTACCTGTCCTGGGAGTGTTTGATGGGGATAGTGTAGAGAGAGCTTTACTCTGTATCTAACTCCGTGCTGTACCTGTCCTGGGAGTGTTTGATGAGGACTGTATAGAGGGAGCTTTACTCTGTATCTAACCCCGTGCTGTACCTGTCCTGGGAGTGTTTGATGGGGGACAGTGTAGAGAGAGCTTTACTCTGTATCTAACCCCGTGCTGTACCTGTCCTGGGAGTGTTTGTTGGGGGACAGTGTAGAGGGAGCTTTACTCTGTATCTAACCCCGTGCTGTACCTGTCCTGGGAGTGTTTGATGGGGGACAATGTAGAGGGAGCTTTACTCTGTATCTAACCCCGTGCTGTACCTGTCCTGGGAGTGTTTGATGGGGGACAATGTAGAGGGAGCTTTACTCTGTATCTAACCCCGTGCTGTCCCTGTCCTGGGAGTGTTTGATGGAGGACAGTGAAGAGGGAGCTTTACTCTGTATCTCACCCCGTGCTGTCCCTGTCCTGGGAGTGTTTGATGGAGGACAGTGAAGAGGGAGCTTTACTCTGTATCTAACCCCGAGCTGTACCTGTCCTGGGAGTGTTTGATGGAGGACAGTGTAGAGGGAGCTTTACTCTGTATCTAACCCCGTGCTGTACCTGTCCTGGGAGTGTTTGATGGGGGACAATGTAGAGGGAGCTTTACTCTGTATCTAACCCCGTGCTGTCCCTGTCCTGGGAGTGTTTGATGGAGGACAGTGAAGAGGGAGCTTTACTCTGTATCTAACCCCGTGCTGTACCTGTCCTGGGAGTGTTTGATGGAGGACAGTGTAGAGGGAGCTTTACTCTGTATCTAACCCCGTGCTGTACCTGTCCTGGGAGTGTTTGATGGGGGATAATGTAGAGGGAGCTTTACTCTGTATCTAACCCCGTGCTGTACCTGTCCTGGGAGTGTTTGATGGGGGACAATGTAGAGGGAGCTTTACTCTGTATCTAACCCCGTGCTGTCCCTGTCCTGGGTGTGTTTGATGGAGGACAGTGAAGAGGGAGCTTTACTCTGTATCCAACCCCGTGCTGTACCTGTCCTGGGAGTGTTTGATGGAGGACAGTGTAGAGGGAGCTTTACTCTGTATCTAACCCCGTGCTGTACCTGTCCTGGGAGTGTTTGATGGGGGACAATGTAGAGGGAGCTTTACTCTGTATCTAACCCCGTGCTGTCCCTGTCCTGGGAGTGTTTGATGGAGGACAGTGAAGAGGGAGCTTTACTCTGTATCTAACCCCGTGCTGTACCTGTCCTGGGAGTGTTTGATGGAGGACAGTGTAGAGGGAGCTTTACTCTGTATCTAACCCCGTGCTGTACCTGTCCTGGGAGTGTTTGATGGGGACAGTGTAGAGGGAGCTTTACTCTGTATCTAACCCCGTGCTGTACATGTCCTGGGAGTGTTTGATGGGGGACAGTGTAGAGGGAGCTTTACTCTGTATCTAACCCTGTGCTGTACCTGTCCTGGGAGTGTTTGATGGGGACAGTGTAGAGGGAGCTTTCCTCTGTATCTAACCCCGTGCTGTACCTGTCCTGGGAGTGTTTGATGGGCCTGAAATGCAACAAACTCATGCCATTCGTGCAGAAAGACACAACGATTTTTCTGAAGATTTTTGAACCATTCTGAAAATGTTTTCTGCTCCTGTACAAAATCAGTTAAACATTTTGCAAACTCACATCCACCCTCGGGTAGTCCCATTTGAAGTCCACCAATTCGTTGTTTGCTATACAGGTGACACTGATAGTCTCTCCCAGTTTGACCATGGTTCTTGAAGCACGAAGCTCAATGTCGAGATCACCACTTGCTGCAAAGGGAAAATTGTGATGCCCTTTATATTGTCAATGACACGTGTTTCAGTGTTAGCTTGCAAATATTGACAGTGAGGAGATATGAGCACAGCTGATCGAGAGCTTGGCCATTGAGATAGGCTTCATGAATGTCTTAAAGGGGGAGAGATAGAGAGATTCAGGGATAAAATTCCTGAGCTGACGTCTTAGGCAGCTGAGGGCGTGACCACCAATTGCAGTGTGGCTAAAATTGGGGATGAGCAAGAGGCTTGAATTGGAGGAGAGCAGAGATCGCAGAAGGTGATTGGGCTGGAGAAGGGATAGGGTGGGGTGAGGCCATGGAGGGTTTTGGGAAGGATGAGAATTTTAAACTTCGAGGCATAGCTGGACTAGAAGTGAATGTCTGAATGGAGCCTGGTGTGAGTGATTTTGATTTGATTGTCACATGTATTAATATACAATGAAAAGTATTGTTTCTTGTGCGCTACACAGACAAAGCATACTGTTCATAGAGAAGGAAAGGAGAGAGTGCAGAATGTAGTGTTACAGTCATAGCTAGGGTGTAGAGAAAGATCAAAGTAAGTCCATTCAAAAGTCTGACAGCAGCAGGGAAGAAACTGTTCCTGAGGGCACAGGCAACAGGAATTTGGGTGAGTTCAGGTTTACAGAAGGTTGAAGATAGGAGGAAAGCCAGGAATAGTCAAGTCTGGAGGTTGTAAGAGCATGGTCGAGATAGGAAGGTGGTCTCAGGCAGAGATGGACAACACAACAGAAGCGATCTTTGACAAGGGAGAGAATACCTTCAAGCGTTTCCACAATGTAAGTGTCAGATTCTCGCTCCATTCCATTTAACGTTGCTTTGCACACATAGGTTCCATCCCTGAACTTGCCGGTAAAGCCTTGCTTATTGTCATATGGCAGCTGCATGAGGGTGTTGGTCTCCACGTGGAGCAGTGTGACTTGGAGGTCAGGATTGGTCACCAGACATGGGATGGTGAAAGCCACTGAATTTTCCATCATGAAGATGACCGTATCATCCGAGCTTTGCGGCAGGAACCAAACCTCGGGATCTGTAAAAGAAACAAGATCGCTGCCATTTTCATAGAATCATAGAATCCCGACAGTACAGAAGGAGGCCGTTCGGCCCATCGAGTCTGCACCAACCAAAATCCCACCCAGGCCTATTCCCGTAACCCTTCATATTTACCCTGCTAGTCCCCCTGACACCAGGGTTAATTGAGCATGGCCAATCAACCTAACCCGCACATCTTCGGACTGTGGGAGGAAGCAGGAGCACCCGGAGGAAACCCACGCAGACACGGGGAGAATGTGCAGACTCCACACAGACAGTGACCCAAGCCGGGAATCGAACCCAGGCTGTGAGGCAGCAATGCTAACCACGGTGCCACCGTGCTGCCCTTTTTCTTACCAGGTGCAACGAACGATCTCAAAGATTGTACACGATTCCCCATCCCGGCCTTGGATTATGGGACTGTCTGATCTAAAGCTCATTGGCTCAGAGTTTTAACCGTGGACAACATCCCCTACAAACAGTTGATGCCCAACTGGTTCGCTGTAGTAACAGTTGGAGTGGAGGTTGGTATTGGGATAGGGAACACAAAAAATTCAATCATCCCAGCTTTCTGTTCTGAATCCCCATCCAGTGATCTCCTCCAGAGGAACAGTATGAATAGCCAAGAGAATTTAGAAAGTAGCGTCGGCCACTCAGTCCCTCTAGCCTGTGACGGCACTCAATGGGATATTGGAACAATTCAATGAAGAAATACAAGGGAGCTTGTGTTCAGCCATTCTGATAATCAGGTGATTCAATGATAACGCAGTTGTTGATTGATTCTAGAAATCAATGCTCTTTAATGATTCTGCAACAGAGTCAAGAATGAGGTACCATAGGTCCAAACTCCCTATTCCTCCCATGTGTCACTCATCACACATCTTGCATCAAATTATTCCTATTCTGCATCCCAGAACATTATTTCAACACCAATTGAAACCTCGACTCCATTTCCCCATCTTTGCTCTGTATCCGTCGATACAATAATCTATCGCCAAAACAAAAGCAGCAAAGCCCAGGTGTCAGAAATGTGAAATAAAAACAGATAATACCCAAAACTCTCTCAACGCGACAGGCAACGCCTGTGGGAAGGGACAGAGAGTTAGTGTTCCAGCTTGAGGAACTTCCACCTGAAACTTTCATTCAGCCTCACACATCACAATTCACCCCCGGCATTAGTTAGTTTGGGATGTGCAGGATATGGGGAAAGAGTGTGGGGTAGGTGTGGGTGGGGGAGGGGGGGGGGGGGTGGTTTGGTAATGGACTGATTAGGCAGCTCTTTCAAAGAACTGGCACAGGCACGATGGGCCAAATGGCCTTCTCCTTTCACAGTTCATACTGGCGTCAATCGATTACAAGACAAAGTGTAAATGGGAGCTGCAAATTGTGAAGGGACATTGGTAGGTTAGATGAGTGGGTGGAAACATAGAAGCAGGAGTAAGTCATTCGGGCCTTCGAGACTGCTCCACCATTCATCCTGATCATCGAATTCAATATCCTGATTCCCCCCTCCTCCCATATCCCTTGATCCTTTAGCCCCGAGAGCTATGTCTAACTTCTTCTTGAAATCACACAATGTTTTGGCCTCAACTACTTTCTGTGGTAGTGAATTCCACACACTCACCATCCTCTGGGTGAAGAAATTTCTCCTCACCTCAGTTCTGAAAGGTTTACCCCTTATCCTCAAACTATGACCCCCTAGTTCTGGATTCCCCCACCATTGGGAACATTCTTTCTGAACCTACACTTTCTAACCCTGTTAGAATTTTATACATTTCTATGAGGGTAAAACTGTAGGCAAATGCGAGGACCAAAGAAAGGCAAAATAACGGTATTTCATAAATGTCAACATTTTAGAAAATCATAGAATAGAATCATAGAATCCCTGCAGTGCAGAAGGAGGTCATTCGGCCCATCAAGCCTGCACTAACCACAATCCCACCCAGGCCCTATTCCCGTAACCCCTCGTATTTACCCTGCTAATTCCCCTTGACACTCGGGTTAATTTAGCATGGCCAATCAGCCTAACCCGCACATCTTTGAGAGTGAAGCGGAGTCGAGAGGTTTGGATATCCGTGTACACAAATTATAAAAAGCACAGCTACAATTAAAAGATAAACATGAGGCTAATATAATGCTGCTCTCCTTCGGAAAGAAACTGGAATAGAAAGAGGGCAAGTGATCTAACAATTGTCGAAAGCTTGGGTTCGACACCATCTGGAGTTACTGGGCGGGATTTTCCAGCCGCGCTCGCCCCGAAACCGGAAAATCCCGCCCGAGGTCAACGGACCTTTCCATGGCCCAACCCTCATCTGCTATGATTCCCGTGGAGGGTGGAATGGGAAAATTCACCCCCCTGTGTTCCATTCTGGACATCAAACTTCAGGAAGGGTATATCTGCCTTGGAGAGAGGGCTGCCCGAATTCAACTGATACCAGGGCTACAAATGTGCTCAGCTATGATCAAGGACAGCTTACACAGATCAGGCATGTATTCCTTTGAGTTTAGGAGATTGAGGGGTGATCTAATGGAAGTCTTTAAAGTGTGTTAAGGATTTGATTTCCTCTGGTGAGCAGAGTCCAGATGGATGAGGCATAAAATTAAAATTAGAGCTAGGCCCTTCAGGGGAGACATTGTGAAGCACTTCCTCACACAAAGGGTAGTGGAAGTCTGGAACTCTCCAGTGATCGGGGGGTGGGGGGATCGTTTAAAAATGTCAAAACTAAGATCAAGAGATTTTAGTTAGGTTGAGGATCTAAAGAGATGTGGAATCGGGGCAGGTAAACGGAATTGAGATGCAAATCAACCATGATCCAATGGAATAGCAGTCAGGTTCGAGGGGCCGAATGGCCTCCTTTTGTTCCTATGTCCCTGTGAGTTCCGCCATGGTTTGCGTGAAAAAATGGCATCGCCATTTCACAGATGAAAAGGATTTTGTCAGTCCAACTGGGCCAATTCGTCTGACCTGACACAAAGACGTAGAAGCTTGTTGTTTCCGTTTTATTCCCGGAGCAGTTGTACGCTCTGTTATGCTGAGCCGACGCGTTGTAAATGTGCAGAAAACGTCCATCGGGTTGGACGTTGGAAACTTCATCGTAGTTCCAATCAATGTGGCCATCCCCGGAGCAGTTCAGAGTGGTGTTGGAAGAAGGTTCCAGAATGATCTCTTTCCATTCCAAGTGACTTTCGGAACACTCACCAAGAGAACACGTAAGCAGGAATCCTAAAATAAACACGCAGATGTTACACACAAAACAAACTGTTGCTACATCGGTCTGAAAGACTCTCTGTCGACCAACAAAAGCTGTTCAGTGTCTTTGGCTTTTTAACCGATTATCAAACTTGTGTTGATGTGGTGCCCTTCATTTTTTTCGTTCAAGGGATGTGGGCATCGCTGGCTGGGCCAGCATTTATTGCCCATTCCCTACTGCCCTCCATTTCAGAAAGGCATTTAAGACTTAACCACATTGCTGTGGGTCTGGAGTCACATGTAGGCCAGACCATGTAAGGACGGCAGATTTCCTTCTCTAAAGGACATTAGTGAACCAGATGGGTTTTTCTGACAATGCTTTCATGGTCATCAGTAGATTCTTAGTTTCAGATTTTTATTGAATTCAAACGTCACCATCTGCCATGGTGGGATTCGAACTCGGGTCCCCAGAGAGTTACTCTGGGTCTCTGGATTACTAATCCAGCGACAATATCACTGTGCAACTGCCTTCCCTTTAAGACCCTTAAAGATGTAAAGAATTCACAGGAGCATGGCCAGATTAAAATTGGGAGTGATAGTGCCCAGTTTTGTGCTGTCCGTAGCCCACCTGGGTATGCCGAATGCCCCCTGACTTGAGTCTGTCACTGCCCATCACCCACCTCCTCGCCAACTCCAACATGTGGATGGTGATCAGGCTGGCAACAAGAAAACCAATACAGTTTCACAGTCTGAGCCACCCCCAGTGAGATAGATAGATAGAGAAATAGAGAGATAGAGAGATAGACATAGATAGATACCTGTGAGAAAAAGATTCCATCCAATGGTGAACATCCTCAAACGCGACCAAGAGGACCAGCTGCTAAAAACCACAAAAACCACATTGTTAGACTCATATTGTGGACCATGCAAAGTCAATTTTACACTTACCACAAGGAACAGCAGACCAGAACGAGGAGGATATCAGGCTACAATCCTGGGGGAATAGTCACCAAGTGCTGCAACAACAACTTGCATTTATGTGCCACCTTTAATGTGCCACCTACTACATTAAACTTTGCAGCCCATGTCTTAACTCGCAGCCAGTCCCATTCCCCAGCACCCCCCCCACTGCTCGCTAATCCATGTTGGCTCTCGATCAGCCATTGGTTTGACCTTAAAATTCTCATCCTTGTTTCCAAATCTCTCCGTGGCCTTGCCCCTCATTATCTCTATGATCTCCTGCAACCTCAGAACCAGCCCAGATATCCGTGCTCCTCCAATTCTGCCCTTTTGTGCGTCCTCGGCTATAATCAGTGGCCGGCTACTCAGTTGCCTGGGCCCCAAGCTCGGGAGCTTTCCCCCTAAACCTCTCCATCTTGCTTTCCCCTTTTAAGTCATTCCTTTTGGTCTTCTGCCCTGTTGCTCAGTGTCATGCTTCATTTTATAATGCTCCCGTGAGGGGCTATATAAGTTGTTGTTGTATTTGTCATAGCTAAACATCCCAAGTGCGTTGTACAAGCATTGTGGGAAATAATAATGGTCTGCTGGAATTCTCAAACACAATTGTAATGCCAAAAATTGCTTTCCCCTCTCCTCCTCCTGCTCCCGGCATCGACATTCCAAGGTGTGGGACAGATCTCGCAGATTTTCTCTTTTTGGATTCATTTCTGGGACATTGGTGTTGCTCACTAAGCCCAGCATTCATTGCCCATCCCTAGTTGCCCTTGAGAAGGTGGTGGTGAGTGGCCTTCTTGAACCTCCTCTGTCCCTGAGGTGTAGGTATACCCTCAGTGCTGTTAGGGAGGGAGTTCCAGGATATTGACCCAATTCTGAAATTGGTTACACTTTTCTTTCGGTTTTTTTTCCAGTTGTTAGCCTCACTGGTACCCAGGACAGGTTGCTGTGCGGTCTAATGAGGTAGTGACAGCATAGAACAGTTTTGGTGTCGGTCGGAGGCAGAAGGTTGTGGGTCCAAGTCAAGAAACTCAAATAGGAATCCACACTGGCACTCCAGGTGTGGTACTGAGTGAGTGCTGCACTGTTGGTGCTGTCACCTTTCAGACGCAACTCCAAACCATATCAGGCAGATATCAAATACCCCAAGGCACTATTTTCAAAGCAGAACAGGACAGTTCTCTGCAGTGTCCTGGACCAATACTAATCCCATGGAAAATCCCATTGATCATTGTCACATTGTTGAGCTGTGAGCGCTTGCTGTGTACGAATTGCTTACTGCTTTTCAACAACAGCCTGGGGCGATTTTGAGGCCACACTCTCCGTCCGTGGGAATGCCGCCGCGGGCTCAAAATCCGGAGGGAGCAGTTCGCGCCGGCGAGTTTCCGAGTTCCGGGAGCTCGGGGTCAAATATGACAAGTGTACAAGCAATTTGCTGTTTCTCACTTAAAGTTAAAGTTTAAAGTTTATTTATTAGTCACAAGTAGGCTTACATTCACACTGCACTGAAGTTACTGTGAAAACCCCCCAGACGCCACACTCCTGCGCCTGTTCGGGTATACTAAGGGAGAATTTAGCATGGCCAATCCACTTAACCAGCACGTCTGGACTGTGGGAGGAAACCGGAGCACCTGGAGGAAACCCATGCAAACATGGGGAGAACGTGCAAACTCCACACAGAGTTTTGTATTTCATAGATCATAGAAACCCTACAGTGCAGAAGGAGGCCATTCGGCCCATCGAGTCTGCACCGACCACAATCCCACCCAGGCCCTACCCCCACATATTTTACCCACTAATCCCTCTAACCTACGCATCTCAGGACTCTAAAGGGCAATTTTTTTTTTAACCTGGCCAATCAACCTAACCCGCACATCTTTGGACTGTGGGAGGAAACCGGAGCACCCGGAGGAAACCCACGCAGACACGAGGAGAATGTGCAAACTCTACACAGACAGTGACCCGAGCTGGGAATCGAACCCGGGACCCTGGAGCTGTGAAGCAGCAGTGCTAACCACTGTGCTACCGTGCCGCTCACTGTAGGTTGTATATTTTGCAAGTAACAATCTGAGATCTTTGTACAGTTTAATTTTAGAGAATTCTATTGAGAGGATGTCTTGGGACACCTTTTACTGTGGGATGCATTTTGCTGTAGGTTGTATATTTTGCAAGTAACAATGTGAAATCTTTGCACAGTTCCATTTTACAGAATTCTATGAAAAGAGGCCAGAAGACTTTTTTTGATGCGATGTGCAAAATGTACAGTTTACTGCAATATTTTGTTGTTCCCTAAAGCCCGTACTGACCGGATGCAGTTCTCTCGCAATTACTGTGGATGTACTTAAATTCTGTCAATTATTTTATAAATTATTACTTATACACAAATTGATGTTAATTTCTGTTGTTGACAACCATTTTATCTGTAATTCTTGGGTAAATTGCTTTTGCTTTTCATGTTAGAATATAATTTAAATTTTATAAATTTTGTGGCCTCCACACAGAGAGAGTGACCTCAGGCCGGAATTGAACCCAGGTCCCTGGCGCTGTGAGGCAGCAGTGCTAACCACTGTGCCACCGTGTCGCCCCAAATTGTAGTGGCCATGCCACAAAAGAATGACTCCATTGGCTGCAAATGGCTTTTGGACGTCCTGAGGTTTAAAGTCACTGTACAAATGCAAAACAGAGGATTTGGGCCCACGGGCCTTCTGATTGGCTTAGTCCAGCAGTGGGAAGTCCAAGTCACAAGACCGATCCTCCCTGAAGACTCTCTCTGATTTGGCTCCATATCAGCTTCAGCGGGAAATCCACAAATTCCCGAAATTCCTGGGCCTCTCTGTAAAAACATACAGAGTGACTCAAGAGCCCAGAGTTTGTCTCCCTTCCCACATCCTCCACTTGTGTATTGACTGATCTCCTTCACCATTGCCGATATCTCGCTTTCTCCTCCAGTGGCTTTTATTCTCGTAAGAAGCGCAGCAAGTTTTCAAACCACGTAATCCTGTGGTTGCCACGGCAATCACAGTAAAATTCAGTCTCGGCCAAAGCTTTGAACCCTCTTCAAACTCTCTGGTACTTTACTGCACTTCCAACTGTTCCTAGCAGGGGTCAAGGGAACAGCACTTAATTATTTCCTGTCTTCGACATATATAACCTAATGATTGTTCCCTGAAGTCCAGCAGAGACAACCCAGATTCCTTATGCATTTTCCCTTTCCTTCAGATCTCCAGAACCCATCGTAAAAGTAAATACGCTCCAGTTAAGCACCAAATTGGTTTGCTTTCATTTGGCATTAGGAGGGGGTGTGAGATACTTCTCTTAAAAAAATAATTTGCTCTGGGGATGTGGGCTTCACGGGCAAAGTTGTTTTTATGGCACATTCCTTAAGTGCTCCCAAGAAAATGGTGACGCAACTAAGAGTCTTGCTGGGCCACTTCAGGGGGCAATTAAGACTCAGCCAGGTTGGTGTGGGACTGGAGTTACAGGTAGGCCTGGAGTTGATAAGGACAACAGTTTCATGTTCATTTTTTACTGACACCAGTGCCGGAATTTTACCACTACGCCCGCCCCGGAATTCTCCGTTGGCCTCAGGTGGGGTTTTACGAGCCTCGCCTGAGGTCATAAAATACTGCCCCAGATTGTCAAGTGATTTGAACTCACATTCCCTGGGATTAGTTGTCCAGTAACGGAACTGCTCTGCTAAGTGCCTGGCTGCCTCTTTGAGTGAGGGGGGGTGGGAGGGGGGGTGGTGTAAAATGCTGCCACACACGACCCTCTATTTTGGGCAAGAGAACTGGGCAGCCAAGGATTGGAAATCAAGGGGGTTAATGAATGGAGGAGGGAAGGTCACCACACCCACCCTATTGAAGTATAGGTCTCAGCTGATACTATATTTAGAAAGGGTTGTAAAGGGACTTGGCTGCATGAATCCATTGTGAAGCAGTCACCAGGGTGCCTTCCACCTGCGCATTTCCCAAATTCCATCATTCAACCATTGGCCAACATGCCATTGACTGTCCGGTCTAAAGCTCTGGAATTCCCTCCCATGCTATCCTCCTTCAAGGCAATCCTTAAAAACCACTTTATTGAAGCCAGCCTTTGGCTACCTTTCCTAACTTTGGCTTATGTGGCTCGGTCAAATTTTGTTTGATCTAGGACACTGCTCCATGTTGAAGGAGCTATATAATGTGGATTATGATTTTCTGTTGTTGTTGAGCATCGTCACACGACGGTACGGCACGGTGGCACAGTGGTTAGCACTGCGGCCTCACAGCACCAGGGACTCAGGTTCGATTCCCAGCCTCGGATGACTGTCTGTGTGGAGTTTGCATGTTCTCCCCGTGTCTGCGTGGGTTTTCTCCGGGTGCTTCAGTTTCCTCCCCCAGTCCGAAGCTGTGTAGGGGCGGCACGGTAGCACAGTGGTTAGCACTGCTGCTTCACAGCTCCAGGGACCTGGGTTCGATTCCCGGCTTGAGTCACTGTCTGTGTGGAGTTTGCACATTCTCCTCGTGTCTGCGTGGGTTTCCTCCGGGTGCTCCGGTTTCCTCCCACAGTCCAAAGATGTGCGGGTTAAGTTGATTGGCCATGCTAAAATTGCCCCTTAGTGTCCTGAGATGCGTAGGTTAGAGGGATTAGCGGGTAAAATATGTAGGGATATGAGGGTAGGGCCTGGGTGGGATTGCGGTCGGTGCAGACTCGATGGGCCAAATGGCCTCTTTCTGCACTGTAGGGTTTCTATGATTTCTATGACGTTAGGTGGATTGGCCATGCTAAATTGCCCGAGGGGGGAATTTTTCCACCCTGCCTGCCACGGGAATCGTAGTGGGCGGGGAGAATACCATGCAAAGGTCTGTTGACCTCGGGTGGGATTTTCCGGTTTTGGGGTAGGCATGGCTGGAAAATCCCGCCAGGAAGTGTAGGTTAGGTAGGGCGGGGAGGGGCGGGCTTTCTTTCAGAGAATTGGTGCAGACTCGATGGGCCGAATGGCCTCCCCTGCACTGTAGGGATTTTAAGATTCTCGGATTCTGTGTCCTCACATGACTACCCCACTTTATACTGCCCCTACTCTAGTCTCTTCCCACTGGCTACCCAACATGTCAATCATCTTGGACTCCCGCCTTCCCAAGACCTTTTAATGTGTCCCACTTTTGACTTTCGAAAATCCGGTCGCCCTATGATTGGCCGAAACTTGACTTTTACGTGAAATAGCCTCTTTTTCCCATCTCCACTTTAAAAAAAAAATGGCAAGCAAATGACAAAAATACAATTTAAAAACTGTCCCTGTGATTTTCCTTTCTCCCTGAGATCCGTATGAAATTCCTGGACACTCCAGTCCGCTCTTGGGGGGTTGGCAACCCAACCACCTACCGCCTTCATTTCTGCACTTAAGCTGCCCTTGGATAGCACTGGGTATTAAGGCGCTGTGAAACGTGCTCTGCTTCCCTGCACTGCAACATTAAGGTGATAAATAAGTGTTGCAGTCACCTTGAACATTGAGTCATAAAATCCCAGAATGATGCAGCATGGCAGGAGGCTTATCAAACTATCACCGGCACTTTGAAAGTTAATCCCATTCCCAAACCCCCACCCCTGATTTTTCCCTCTCATCCTGCTCCTTCATGTGTTTATCCAATTCCATTTGAAAAGTTGATGCTGAATCCACCATCCTTTCAGGCAGCGCATTCCAGATCGTAACAACTCACTGAGTAAATAAACACTTTCTCATCTTGCCTCTCTTGACAATCGCTTCTGATCTACCCTCAGGTTGCTGCCCGTCTGGAAACAGTTTCTCCTTATTTAATCTATCCGAACACTTTGTGATTCTGAACATCTATTCAATCTCCCATTGACCTTCTCTGCTCCAAGGAAAACAACCCCAGCTTCACCAGACTCCGCACATACAGCGCAGACACCGGTGAGTCACTCAGCACAACTTTCAATCTCGCAGCCTACTAACATAATGTGTGTGAGGCGGCAAATTCCCCCCTCGGGTAATCCTGAATAATGGGAAAAGTATTTGATTGAAAGTCATCCGAGTACAATGAATTCGTCAAATATCCGATAAGGATTACAGTCCAATTTAGACTGAGGTGGCGAGCGGTGCTGTTTGTGGGGGGATTCACCAGGGTTCTGTAATCATAGGAATCATAAGAATTAGGAGTGGGAGTAGGCCATTCAGCCCCTCGAGCCTGCTCCGCCATTTAATACCATCATGGCTAATCGCATCTTGGCCTCATCTCCACTTACCTGCCCACTCCCCATAACCCTTCAAAATGTCACTCATTAACAATCTGTCCACCTCTTCCTTAAATTTACTCAAAGTCCCGGCAGCCACCACATTCTGGAGTAGTGAATCCCACAGACTCACGACCCTTTGAGAGAAATCATTTCTCCTTATCTCTGTTTTAAATCTACCACCCCTTGTCCTAAAACTATGACCTCTTGTCCTAGATTGCCCGGCAAGAGGAAACATCCTCTCCACGTCTATTTAGTCAATCCCCCCCCGATCATCTAGTGCACCTCAATTAGATTTCCTCTCATTCTTCTAACCTCCAGGGAGTATAAACTGCCCAATCTCTCTCTGTGAGTCAAACCATGGAGCTGTAAAGATTGATGGATATCCCGGAGTTTGGCTTGCTTATTATTGGGGGCTTTGTGAACAAAGTGGAGTGGCACAGTGGTTAGCACTGTTGCCTCACGGCGCCAGGGATCCGGGTTCGATTCCCAGCTTTGGGTCACTGTCTGTGTGGAGTTTGCACGTTCTCCCCGTGTCTGCGTGGGTTTCCTCCCACAGTCAAAAAGATGTGCAGGTTAGGTGGATTGGCCATGCTAAATTGCCCCTTAGTGTCAGGGGGACGAGCTAGGGGAAATGCATGGGGTTATGGGGATAGGGTCTGGGTGGGATTGTGGTCTGTGCAGTTTCGATGGGCCTCCATCTGTACTGTAGGGATTCTATGATTAATTGGGTGGGTTGAGTCCACGATAGGGTGGAGCGTTCATGGCTGTAGGAGGAGATTAAATGTGTGGGTAGAGCCCGTGATGGAATGAGGTGCACATTGGCTGTGGGAGGAATAGACAAAGGGCCTAAGGGCCCTGTCTGATTCTTTTTGAAAATGCTTTAACCGGACGCTGAGGTGCCGGCAGAGATCTGTCATCTTTTGTGGGCTTATTCCCCTAGACTATAGCAGATACCGAAGAAACCATACTTCAGTGAGAGTCAGAACCTATAGGGGAAGAGGAATCCTAACTTGGACAGAAGAAAAATGTCACGCAGACGACATGCAAACTCCACACAGACAGTGACCCGCGGCTGGAATTGAACCCGGGTCCCCGGCGCAGTGAGGCAGCAGTGCTAACCACTGTGTCACTGTTTTTCCATATCGACCCTGTTGAATCCTCTTTGTTGCTTTAAACACCTCGATTATATCACTCCTCAAACTCCTTCCGAGGGAACGGCAAACAACGCTGTATACGCCATCGTTTGCAAGTGACAGGGGGCGGCGCGGCGGCACAGTGGGGGCGGCGCGGCGGCACAGTGGGGGCGGCGCGGCGGCACAGTGGGGGCGGCGCGGTGGCACAGTGGGGGCGGCGCGGTGGCACAGTGGGGGCGGCGCGGCGGCACAGTGGGGGCGGCGCGGTGGCACAGTGGGGGCGGCGCGGTGGCACAGTGGGGGCGGCGCGGCGGCACAGTGGGGGCGGCGCGGTGGCACAGTGGGGGCGGCGCGGTGGCACAGTGGTTAGCACTGCTGCCTCACAGTGCCAGAGACCCGGGTTCAATTCTGACCGAGGGTGACTGTCTGTGTGGAGTCTGCACGTTCTCCCTGTGTCTGCGTGGGTTTCCTCCCACACTCCAAAGATGTTAGGTTGATTGGCTGTGCTAAATTGGTGCTTCATGTCAGGGGGGGACTAGTAGGGTAAATATGTGGGATTCCAGGAATAGGGCCTGGGTGGGATTGTGGTCGGTGCAGGCTCGATGGGCCGAATGGGCCTCCTTCTGCACTGTAGGGATTCTATGATTCTATGATGGGTCCTGTTGTGTGCAAATTGGAAAGAAGGGTCTGTTCAACCACCAGCCTTTCCCGATGTTTCAAATCAGAGCTGCCTCACTCCCACCCCCACTTACACAAACAGGCAACGCTCTCTCACCCACATGGGCTGTGCGCCTGCCAATCTTTCCACAGAAAGATTCAGAGCGGACAAATACTCTGGCAAACATCCTAAACATTTCCTGAATAAACTGACCTATTCCTGCCAAACATACAAGGAAAAAAAACATGGGAAAAAGTACAGGATCTGTTTTAGAGAGAGAGAGAGAGAGAGATGTTGACACAGCCCATCTGTGGGAGTGACGAGCTTACAAACAGCCTGTGTGCTTAACCAAATCTGCAATGTCTGGGAATATTAAAAAAACCCACAGAGACGTGGGAGTGAGGTTACTGTAAAGAAAAACAGCTGGTTCTGAACGTCCCAAGAGTCAATGTTTTTAGTTAATGGGCAAATTAAGGAAAATTAGGTGCAAGGGATTCGAGACAAAACAGTTCCGCCGACAGGTCCGTGAACTGAACGGGCAAGGTCGTGGGGTAGTGAGCCCCACTCAGATCAGCAAGATCCCAAATTTCATGGAGAGATGAAGAGCAAAGGGCAGGATTTTCCAGCCTTCCCTACTGGCGGGATCTCCCCATCCCCGGGTGGGATTTTCTGGTCCCACAGGAGGCGTTCCCCCCCATCCCCATACCCGGGTGGGGGGAGAGCCATGAGGAAGATCCCGCCTGGCAGCTGATGGTGAGCTGCCACAGTCTCCACCGCCTGGAAACACGCCGCAGGGGTGCTGGAAAATCCCGGCTCAATAGCCAACGCTTCGAGTCCACATGACCCTGCCTCAGGGCCTGGGAGGTCTGAAGAAGACTCGTACAGACTCAACACGTTAATTTTGTTTTCCACTCCCCAGATGCTGCCGGACCTGCTGAGTTTTTCCAGAATTTTCTGTCTCTGTTTAGGGTTTGTGAGCCCCCACAGAATTGCGCTGTTCTCATCCCAGATTTCATCCCTGATTTCTGTTCAATCAGCAAATCCCGGGGAGAGGGTGGATTTTAATGTGGTTTATAAGGGGTTAATTCCCCTCCCCCCAAAACAAGCAGCAGTTTCATCAAAAGCCCTCATTTAAATTTAAAAATAAACTTGTATTGCTATAGCGCCTGTCATGACCTCCAAATGCCCCAAATCACTTTTCTGCCAATGAGGTACTTTTTTTGGAAGAGTCATCACCTTCGGAATATTGCTGAAAAAAGAGACGTCATCAGGACAAACACAAAAATGCCAAATTTCAAAACAATCATAGTTATTTATATGATGGAAAGAAGGCCGCTGACTGAAGGGTAGGAACAGAAGTAGGCCATTCAGCCCATCGAGCCTGCTCTGCCATTCAATATGATAATTGGTCATCCACTTCAGTGTCTTTTCCCCACATTGTCCGTTTACACCATCGGCATATAGGGATCTGTCGATCCCTGCTTTAAACATACTCAGTGACTGAGCTTCTTCTGGGATTCGGAAAGATTCACAACCCTCTGAGCCAAAGAAACTCTTCCTCTCACTAAGTGGCTTTCCCCTTATTTTGAAATTGTGCCCCTTGGTTCTCGTCTCTCTCACCAGGCGAAGCAGCTTGCCTGCATGTTCTCCCCGTGTCTGCGCAGGTTTCCTCCGGGTGCTTCAGTTTCCTCCCACAGTCTGAAGCTGTGTAGGGGCGGCATGGTAACACAGTGGTTAGCACTGCTGCTTCACAGCTCCAGGGACCTGGGTTCGATTCCCGGCTTGAGTCACTGTCTGTGTGGAGTTTGCACATTCTCCTCGTGTCTGCGTGGGTTTCCTCCGCGTGCTCCGGTTTTCTCCCACAGTCCAAAGATGTGCGGGTTAGGTTGATTGGCCAGGTTAAAAATTGCCCCTTAGAGTCCTGAGATGCGTAGATTAGAGGGATATAGCAGGTAAATATGTGGGGGTAGGGCCTGGGTGGGATTGTGGTCGGTGTAGACTCGATGGGCCGAATGGCCTCCTTCTGCACTGTAGGGATTCTATGATTCTAATCCCTTCCCCAACGCTAGTGTCATCACAGCGTCATTTAGGGCTCGGTCCATTGAGTCCATGTGTACAAATTCAGTCATCCCATTCCCCCTGCTCTCTCCGTGTAGTACAGCAAGTTCCCTCAAATAGCCATAGAATTTCCTTTTGAAATCATTCATCATTTCCGCTTCCACCACCCTCATGGGCAGCGGGTTCCACTCGTTGCGTAAGAGCAATTCTCCATCACACTCCCCCTTGCAACTCCTACCAAAAAACTTGGAAGCGATATGCTCTCTGATCCTTGTCATACCATCTAGAGGGGATAGCTTTGCCTTATCTATCTTATCTGAATCTGTCATTATCTCCTACCCCTCTACCAAATCCTCCCTCAAACTCCTTGGCTCTAAGAATCATCATCCCAGCTTCTCCGATCCAAACCTTGTACCTAAAATCCTCTCATCCCTGGAAAGACTCCGGTAAATCTCCTGTGCACACTCACACCCTTCAGAAACGGCCATTACCCGAGCTGGATGCAATACTGTAATTGGAGCCTAACCGGAGCTTCCTTGTGGTTTAGAATGAATCTCATGCTTTTGAAACCAAAAGAGAAAATGCTGGAAAATCTCAGCAGGTCTGGCTTTGACAAAGGGTCATCTGGACTCGAAACGTCAGCTCTTTTCTCTCCTTACAGATGCTGCCAGACCTGCTGAGATTTTCCAGCATTTCCTCTTTTGGTTTCAGATTCCAGCATCCGCAGTAATTTGCTTTTATCACATGCTTTTGAATTCGATACATCTCTTTATGAAGTCCGAGGTCCCACATGCTGTGCTAACTACACTCTCAATATGTCCTGCCATCTTCAAAGATCTGTACACCTGCATCCAAGTGGCATTAAAATGAGCACCTGGTTTCTTTTTCCTCTATTTTTGGCTTGTGCAGGTATGATGGGCTGAATGGCCTCTTTCTCACCGTAGCTTTGCCAGGGTTCTATAGTCCTGACCGCCTCTGCTCCAGCACAATCTTTAGAGACATTCCATTAAATATGCATCACCTCCACCCTTTCTGTCAAAATGCATCACTCACAATTCTCGCTGTTCAATCCCACTTGTCTGCTTGCGCTGCCAGTTCATGGCCTGAACACAACCGCTGTGACGGTTGGCCTCCTAGGGTTAGTGCGGTGGCGGGGGTGTGCAGGGGGTGTGGGGGCGAGGTGATGGCTCAGACTTGAGATGGGCCTCAAACAACAACTCAAAACTGCAGTTACGGCCTCCCAGAGCATCCATTAATCATAATCGCTCGTGATAATTACAGGACCCCTGTCGGCAAATGAGTCCCAGTCTAGGGCTGAAGAAAAGGCTCCAAATTTACTTCCTGCCATTCCTTCCCCCTCCCCCAAGCCTGTTAAATGAAGGAGATGAATGGAATATCTTCCACCAACAAACTTTGTTGCTTTGTACAAGATTATTTAAAATTAACAGCACATAAACAGGCCATTAGGCCCAGCTGGTCTCGAGTGGTGTTTATGATCCACATCGAGATTCCTCCTAATGCTTCTCATTCATCTTCTCTTCATTCTTTTCTCTCTCGCGTGTGTCTATCTGGTTTTAAGGCCATAAGATGTAGGGGCAGAAGGCGGCCATTTGGCCCATCCGGTCTGTTCTGCCATTCAATGAGATCATGATTGATCTGATGTGATAATCCTCAACTCAACTTTCCCATCTTATCCCCAGAACCCGAGATACCCCGACCGATTAAAAATCTGTCTATCTCAGCCTTGAACATTTTTTTTATTCATTAGTGTGACATGGGCGTCGCTGGCTGGCCAGCATTTACTGCCCATCCCTAGTTGCCCTTGAGAAGGTGGTGGTGAGCCGCCTTCTTGAAAAGCTGGCTGTGAGTTGACCCACAATGCCGTTAGGGAGGGAATTCCAGGATTTTGACTCAGCGACAGTGAAAGAACGGCGATATATTTCCAAGTCAGGATGGTGAGTGGCTTGGAGGGGAACTTGCAGGTGATGGTGTTCCCATTTATCTGCTGCCCTTGTCCTTCTAGATTGAAGTGGTCGTGTGTTTGGACCCAGCCTCGACAGTCCTCTGCGCTAAACAATTCCACAGATTCACCGCCCTCAGAGAAGAAATTCTTTCTCTGTCTTCAATACGAGACCCCCTTACTCTGAGATGATGCCCTCTGGTCCTAGACCTTCCCACAAGGGAAAACAATCTTGCAGCATCTACCCTGTCAAGCCCCCTGAGAATCCTAGATGTCTCAACAAGATCACCTCTCATTCTTCTAAACTCCAATGAGTACAGGCCTAACCTACTCCACCTCTCCATCTCCCATAACCTCATCTACTCACTGTTGGAGCGAATTCCACAATCCATCTGGGCTTCTCTTCTGAATTCCCTATTGGGCTTATTAGCGATTCTCTTCTAACGAATGGCATGGTAGCACAGTGGTTAGCACTGCTGCCTCACAGCTCCAGGGACCTGGATTCGATTCCTGGCTTGGGTCACTGTCTGTGTGGAGTTTGCACGTTCTCCCCGTGTCTGCGTGTGTTTCCTCCGGGTGCTCTGATTTCCTCCCACAGTCGAAAGATGTACAGGTTAAGTTGATTGGCCATGCTAAATTGCCCCTTAGTGTCCCGGGATGTGTATGTTAGAGGGATTAGCAGGGTAAATGTGTGGGGTTTCGAGGATACAACCTGAGTGGGATTGTGGTCGGTGCAGACTCGATGGGCTGAATGGCCTCCTTCTGCACTGTAGAGATTCTATGATTCTATGATTTATGCCCCTGCATTGTATTCTCCCTCGCAAGTGGAAACATCGGTGTCCAGCCTACCGAACCCCATCATTGTTTTAAAGATCTCCATCAGGTCAGCCTGGGGCCTTGTCTTTACGACAGTAATGAGGCCCAGCAGATGACATTTGGGAATGAAATAAGCTTACAATTCTTTTGCTGTGAAAATCAATCGTCCGGAATGACTTCAGGATGCAATTCTCCACAAAAAGGGTAGTGAAGATTCGAAACAATCTCCCTGTTGAGGCTGTGGAACTATTCTGAGATTTAGGTTGGGTAAGGATATTAAAGATTACGGAATAAGGGGGAGGGGGGTTGGAATTAGGATACAGCTCAGCCACAACTAATGGTGGAACAGGCTAGAGGGACTAAATGGCCTTATGTCCCGAGGATTATTGGCTTGATGGTTTGTCTCACTAATTATAACTAAAAGTTTAAAATTTATTTATTAGACACTGTAATGAAGTTACTGTGAAAATCCCCTAGTCGCAACACTCTGGCGCCTGTTCGGGTACGCTGAGGGAGAATTTAGCATGGCCAGTGCATCTAACCAGCACGTCTTTCAGACTGTGGGAGGAAACCGGAGCACCCGGAGGAAACCCATGCAGACATGGGGAGAACGTGCAGACTCCACACAGGCAGTGACCCAAGCTGAGAATCGAACCTGGGTCCCTGGCGCTGTGAGGCAGCAGTGCGAACCACTGTGCCACCATGCCACTATAAAACTAAAATTCTAACAGGACTAGACAGGGTGGATGCAAGAAGGATGTTCCCGATGGTGGGGGAGTCCAGAACCAGGGATCATAGTAGAGGACTCAGGGTAGGCCATTTAAGACAGAGTTGAGGAGACATTTCTTCACCCAGAGAGTGGTCAACCTGTGGGATTCACTACCACAGAAAGCAGTTGCGGCCAAAACATTGAATGTTTTCAAGAAGCAGTTAGATATAGCTCTTGAGGTAAAGGGGATCAAAGGGTATGGGGAGGGGAGGAGGGGATCAGGCTATTGAGTTGAATGATCAGCCATGATCATAATGAATGGTGGAGCAGGCTCGAAGGGTTGAATGGCCTCCTCCTGTTCCTATTTTCTATGTTTCTATGTAACTCAATGCCGATACCAAATATTACACAACCTTGGGATTAAATTTACAATCAACCACTTTCTTTTGAACATGTCACAGAATGAAGCAGTTTTCTTTTTGTGTAGATCATTTCTGTCAATAAAGAGCTCACAAATGGAATGAAATGTTCTTGGATGTGAAGAATCTCAAGGAGAGATTGTATGGAGAGCGATCAGTTCTGCTAACAAAGAGATTTCAAAGACAGTCTGTCCTTGTTCAATCGGCTGTTGTGTATTTTTGAATGAGATTCACTAAATTAAATCCCACTGCACTATTATTCTCCTTTTCAACTGTACTTGTCCAAGGCCAGACAGGGAAGAGTGGGGAAGGGTTGGAGGTGAATTTTGCAAAGACCCATGTCCCATCACCGTGTGTGAGAATCACAGACACAGACCCACAACTCATCACCGTGTGGGAGAATCACAGACCCACAACCCATCACCATGTGGGGGAATCACAGACGCACGTCCCATAACCGTGTGGGGTAAATCACACACCCATGTCCCATAACCGTGTGGGGTAAATCACACACCCATGTCCCATAACCGTGTGGGGGAAATCACAGACCCATGTCCCATCACGGTTTAAGAGAATCACAGACATAGACACAGACTTGCGTCCCATCAACATGTGGAGGAATCAGTCACAGACCCATAAATGTATGGGGGAATCACAGATCCACGACTCATAGCCGTGTAAGGGAATTACAGACACTGACTCACATCCCATCACCGCGTGGGGGAGTCACAGACACAGATCCACATCCCATCACCGTGTGGGGGAGTCACAGACACAGACCCATCACCGTGTGGGGGAGTCACAGACACAGATCCACATCCCATCACCGTGTGGGGGAGTCACAGACACAGATCCACATCCCATCACCGTGTGGGGGAGTCACAGACACAGATCCACATCCCATCACCGTGTGGGGGAGTCACAGACACAGATCCACATCCCATCACCGTGTGGGGGAGTCACAGACACAGATCCACATCCCATCACCGTGTGGGGGAGTCACAGACACAGACCCATCACCGTGTGGGGGAGTCACAGACACAGATCCACATCCCATCACCGTGTGGGGGAGTCACAGACACAGATCCACATCCCATCACCGTGTGGGGGAGTCACAGACACAGATCCACATCCCATCACCGTGTGGGGGAGTCACAGACACAGACCCATCACCGTGTGGGGGAGTCACAGACACAGATCCACATCCCATCACCGTGTGGGGGAGTCACAGACACAGACCCATCACCGTGTGGGGGAGTCACAGACACAGATCCACATCCCATCACCGTGTGGGGGAGTCACAGACACAGACCCATCACCGTGTGGGGGAGTCACAGACACAGATCCACATCCCATCACCGTGTGGGGGAGTCACAGACACAGATCCACATCCCATCACCGTGTGGGGGAGTCACAGACACAGACCCATCAGCAGGGTGGCACGGTAGCACAGTGGTTAGCACTGCTGCTTCACAGCTCCAGGGTCCCGGGTTCGATTCTTGGCTCGGGTCACTGTCTGTGTGGAGTTTGCACATTCTCCTCGTGTCTGCGTGGGTTTCCTCCGGCTGCTCCGGTTTCCTCCCACAGTCCAAAGATGTGCGGGTTAGGTTGATTGGCCAGGTTAAAAAATTGCCCCTTTGAGTCCTGGGATGTGTAGGTTAGAGAAATTAGTGGGTAAAATATGTGGGGGTAGGGCCTGGGTGGGATTTTGGTCGGTGCAGACTCGATGGGCCGAATGGCCTCCTTCTGCACTGTAGGATTTCTATGATTTGGGGGAAATCGTGGTGCGCAGAACATTAATGTTTAATTCCAGGACATGTGAGTGATGGCAGACCCTAACCAGAGTCCAGTTTGTGTGTGCACTGAACAGCAAGCCCCATGCTACAGCTGGTTGCATTGGGACAGCGGCCAGTACCATCCTTGAACAGCCCCCCCACCATCCCTCCAACACCCTTCCCATCCAATCTCTGAGCAAGCTGCAGGAGCTGGTGACTCAGACTGGAACAGACGAATAGATAAGATTAAAAACACAAAGGGAGAAAGATCCCAATCACCGAATGGAGACTGCAAGAGAAGAGAATTAGGAAACAGTAAACATTTCCTCTCTCAGCCACAACTGGAGAGAAAGTCCTGGCCTTGTGATTTATTGAAACATCGGATAGTTTCTTCTACATTACTGAATGCATCTGAAATCCTTTCATTCTGAACAACAACAAAAGTACAATGGAGTCAACACGCAAATTGTATAAGGCCATTCAGCCCGTCTGGTCCATACCAGTGTTAATGCTCCACAAGTGCCGTTCCATCCCTCTTTATCTCACCCTATTAGCATAACCTTCCATTCCTTTCTCCCTCATGAGTTTATCCAGCTTTCCCTCAACCCCCACTCCACATTCTCATTGCTTTCTGAGTAAAGAAGTTGCTTCTGAATTCCACATTGAATTTATCAGTGACTATTTTTTATTGATGGTTCCGAGTGTTTCTCTTCCCCACGAGGTGAAAGAACTCCCTTATCCTCAATATCTTTTCCTAGCAAAAATGTAATAAATCTAGCTCCCCCTCCCCTCCCCCCCCCCGACCCCCCCTAAAAGGCCGGCACCTTCTCTACGCCATCAAAAACTCCCATGGAATGACAATCAGATTATGGTGAGTTTATGATGCTCTCGTAGCTCAGTTAGCGAAAGTGAACTTGCCGCTAGCTGGCAGAGGTATTTACAGTAAATCACTGTAGAAGTTGCCAACTCTGCTTGGACAAATTCCTGGAGCTTTAACACATGACTTCCACACACACACACACACACACACACACGTGCACACGCTAGGTCTCTCTTGCCATTGGTCACCAGACATATCCATCCTTGTGACACCATACTTTCCCAAAGCCAATCAGAAAACTCTTTTTTTGGCTGGAATCAGATCTGTCACATGCAAGTGGCATTGGTGACAAGAAGTGGAGGGATTTTGGGGGGAGTTGGATTTTGGAAGGTTGTGTATTGGGTTGTCAGCCCCATTCCAATCCAACCTCTGAGTCACCTTTCCTGGGGAAGAGTTATAGCAGGTACAGACAAATGCTACGTCAGCAGCGGGTAGCCAATTATGTGGCCAATTAGCGGCAGACCGGTGACTGATCTTCCCGATTGCTAATCCCCACTCTCCCCCATTCCAATGAGGCTGAAGCTGGGCCATTTCCAGGAGTGACCAGGAAGCCCGAAGGCCTCCTTCAATTCCACCCCTCGCCCATCCGCCCCAGAGCTGAGGGCATCAGAGGGGTAGGGCTGGACCAGGGACCACCCTGTGATGGGGTGTCCCCCTGGACAGTAATGGCCTGGTAGCTGTGGCCACAATTTATCACTCAAAAAAAGCCTCGAGAGTGTCTCTCCACCTTGAGATCTCCTCCCTCCCTCCCCATCCCAGAGCCTGCCACCTACTACAGCAGCACCTACCACTCCCAGCGGGGCTGGGAACTGCCAACAGCCTCAGGCATTCCGATTGGCTCTCCCACCCATGGAGTCCACCCGCCGCTGTCCCTAATTGGATGGGGGTCGCAGAGGCTGCCTGTTGATTGGCTGCTCAGGTGGACGAAAGACATTGAGGTTGGGACTTGGAGATGATGCTGACCCTCATTGGAAAATTGAGGCCGTAGGATTCCGCCCTGTATGGTTGGATTGGATGATTCCTGACGCTTAATCAGTAGCCCTTTCTGTCTCCCCCACCTCTAATAATTTCGTAACTAATAAAAGAAAATGAAAAATCAATGCACAACGTGTTAATGCCCCAGTGTGTCGGTTGCAGCACAATCGCAGAGATTAATCTCCAACTGTTGGAGACTCCTGAGGCATTCTTAGAAAGTTGGCAAAACCTCCTCCCTTCCTCCAGCCTCACAGCTGTGGCCTTTTACCCAATTGGCAGTAAATACTGATTCTGAACTGTTTCTTTCCTGAACCTATTCTCCAAACCTTTACAACCATCGGCCCTCAGCCCTGGATTATCCCAGGTAATCAGGTCCAGATTGCAACAGTAACTGGCAGCCTTCCAGGAATGTTCACCATTGACAAACGCAGAGGGAAATAAAATCACCCCGGATGATCAAGCCAGCCCGGGAAGGTTTGTTTTGAATAAACCTATCCAAGGACTGGACAGGCTTGGAGTTAACACGAGGAGGAAATGGAAGTGAACATCATGATGATGGGATTAGATGATGTTTGGGGTTTGGGAGCACATTTTAAAATAAGGTGTCCCCCATTTAAGATGGAGATGTGGAGGAATTTCCTCTGTCGGGGGGGCGGGGGGGGGGGGGGGGGGGGGTCATTAATCTTTGGAATTCTTTATCCCAGAGAGCAGTGGATCCAGGTTGAGTTGGACAGACTTTTGATTGACGAGGGAGTGAAGGGTTAACCTCAACTCCACATTCCAACCTCTCCCGATAACCTTTCACCCCCTCGTTAGTCAAGAATCTATCTAACTCTGCCTTAAAAATAGTCAAAGATTCTGCTTTCATTGTCTTTTGAGGAAGACAATGAAAGCAGAATGAAACTAGACATTTCTCCTCATCTCTGATCTAAATGAGCGACCCCTTAATTTTAAACAGTGACCCCTACTTCTCAATTCTCCCACAAGGGGAAACATCCTCTCCACATCAACCCCGTCAAGCTCTCTTAGAAGCTTATATGTTTCAATCAAGTTGCCTCTTATTCTTACTGTGAGCGAGTGTAAGCAGTGTGAACCGGTGTGTTAGAGAGAGTGGGTCAGAATGAGCGTGAGCGACCATGTGTGGGTGTGAGCAGATGTGAGTGCATTTGAGCAAGTGTAAACATGTGCGAGTGTGAGCAGGTGTGAATGAGTGAGTGTATGGGTGTAAATGAGTAAATGTAAGCAGGCATGAACGTGTATGAACGAGTGTGAATAAGTGTGTGTGGATGAACAGGTGTGAATGTGTGCAGGTGAGTGTGTGGGTGTGAGAATGTGAGCATGTGTGTGTACGAGTGTGCATGTGTATGAGCAGGTGTGAGTGAGTGTGAGTGGGTGTGTGTGTGTGTGATGGGTGTGAGTGAGTGTGAGCGTTTATGAATGAATGTGAACAAGCGTGAATGAGTGTAAGCAGGTGTGAGCGCGTATGAGTGTGAGCAGGTGTGAAGTCTTGTGTGTAAGCATGTGAGTGAGTGAGCGAGTGAACGTGAGTGAGTGAGTGTGTGAGGGTGAGTGTGACTAGGGAAAGTAATGGGGCTAAAGGGCAATGAGTCCCCTGGACCTGGGGCTGCATCCCAGAATATTAAAGGAAGTAGCCCCTTGGGCAATGGCCCAGTGGTATTAACACTAGACTATTAATCCAGAAACTCAGCTAATGTTCTGGGGACCCTGGTTCAAATCACGTCAGGGCAGATGGTGGAATTTGAATTTAATAAAAAATAAATGGAATTAAGAATCTACTGACGACCATGAAACCATTGTCGATTGTCGGTAAAACCCATCTGGTTCACTAATGTCCTTTAGGGAAGGAAATCTGCCATCCTTACCTGGTCTGGCCTACATGTGACTCCAGAGCCACAGCAATGTGGTTGACTCTCAACTGCCCTCTGAACAAGGGAAACTAGGGATGGGCAATAAATGTTGGCTAGCCAGTGATGCCCATGTCCCACGAATGAATAAAAAATAAAGCTACAGAGAGAGTGGATGCACTGGTCGGAATCTTCCAAGAATCCTTAAATTTTGGAAAAGTCCCAGAGGATTGGAAAACTGCCAATGCAACACCCTTATTCAAAAAGGGAGGGAGATAGAAAACAGGTAACTATGGGCCAGTTAGGTTAACATCTGTCATTGGGAAAATATTCAAGTCCATTGTAAAGGATGTAATAGTAGAGCGTTTAGAAATACAGAATATAATCAAAGAGAGTCAGCATGGCTTCATGAAGGGAAAATCATGCCTGACAAGTTTATTGAAATGCTTTGAGGTGGTAATGAGCAGGGTAGATAAAGGGAAACCAGTAGATGTAAAATACTTGGATTTCCAAAAAGCATTCGATGAGGTACCGCACAAAAGTTACTTAATAAAATAAGAGTCCATAGTGTTGGAGACAGTAAATTAGCATGGATAGAGGATTGGCTAATGATTAGAAGGCAGAGGTTTGGGATAAAAGGGGTATTTTCAGGATGGCAACCTGCAACATAGAAACCCTACATACAGAGGGAGGCCATTCGGCCCATCGAGTCTGTACCAACCACAATCCCACCCAGGCCTATTCCTGTAACCCTCATTAACCCTGCTCATTCCCTTGACACTAGGGTGTAGGTGTCACAAGGGTCAATTTAGCATGGCCAATCAACCTAACTCACACATTTTTGGACTGTGGGAGGAAACCCACGCAGGCATGGGGAGAATGTGCAAACTCCACACAGACAGTGACCCCAGGCTGGAATTGGGTGTGTGAGAGTGAGTGTGTATAGATGTGAGTGTGTGTGTGTGAGAGAGTGTGTGAGTGTGTATAGATGTGAGAGAGTGTGAGAGAGTGTGTGAGTGTGTATAGATGTGAGAGAGTGTGTGAGTGTGTGAGAGTGTGTGTGAGTGTGTGAGAGTGAGTGTGTGAGTGCGTGAGAGTGAGTGTGTGTGTGTATAGATGTGAGATAGTGTGTGTGTGAGTGAGAGTGAGTGTGTGTGTGTGTGTATAGATGTGAGAGAGTGTGTGTGTGTGAGAGTGAGTGTGTGAGTGTGTGAGAGTGAGTGTGTTAGTGTGTGTGAGTGTGTATAGACGTGAGAGAGTGTGAGAGAGTGTGTGTGTGTGTGAGTGTGTATAGATGTAAGAGAGTGTGTGTGTGAGAGTGAGTGTGTGAGAGTGAGTGTGTGAGTGTGTATAGATGTGAGAGAGTGTGAGTGTGTGAGAGTGAGTGTGTGAGTGTGTGAGAGTGAGTGTGTTAGTGTGTGTGAGTGAGTGTGTGAGTGTGTATAGATGTGAGAGAGTGTGTGTGTGTGAGAGTGAGTGTGTGAGTGTGTGAGAGTGAGTGTGTTAGTGTGTGTGAGTGTGTATAGACGTGAGAGAGTGTGAGAGAGTGTGTGAGTGTGTATAGATGTGAGAGAGTGTGTGTGTGAGAGTGAGTGTGTGAGTGTGTGTGAGTGAGTGTGTGAGTGTGTATAGATGTGAGAGAGTGGGAGTGTGTGAGAGTGTGAGTGTGTGAGAGTGAGTGTGTGAGAGTGAGTGTGTGAGAGTGAGTGCGTGAGTGTGTGTGAGTGTGTGTGTGAGTGTATGTGAGTGAGTGTGTGAGTGTGTGTGTGTGAGTGTGTGTGTGAGTGTGTATAGATGTGAGAGTGTGTGAGAGTGAGTGTGTATAGATGTGAGAGAGTGTGTGTGTGAGAGTGAGTGTGTGTGTGAGTGTGTGAGAGTGAGTGTGTGAGAGTGAGTGTGTGTGTGTGAGTGTGTGTGAGTGAGTGTGTGAGAGTGAGTGTGTGAGTGTGTATAGACGTGAGAGAGCGTGAGTGTGTGTGAGTGAGTGTGTGAGTGTGTATAGATGTGAGAGTGTGTGAGAGTGTGAGTGTGTGAGAGTGAGTGTGTGAGAGTGAGTGTGTGAGAGTGAGTGTGTGAGTGTGTGAGTGAGTGTGTGTGTGAGTGTGTATAGATGTGAGAGTGTGAGTGTGTGAGTGTGTGAGAGTGAGTGTGTGAGTGTGTATAGATGTGAGAGAGTGTGAGTGTGTGAGAGTGAGTGTGTGTGTGAGTGTGTGAGAGTGAGTGTGTGAGAGTGAGTGTGTGTGTGTGTGTGTGTGAGTGTGTGAGAGTGAGTGTGTGAGAGTGAGTGTGTGAGTGTGTATAGACGTGAGAGAGTGTGTGAGTGTGTGTGTGTGAGAGTGAGTGTGTGAGTGTGTGAGAGTGAGTGTGTGAGTGTGTATAGATGTGAGAGAGTGTGAGTGTGTGAGAGTGAGTGTGTGAGTGTGTGAGAGTGAGTGTGTGAGTGTGTGAGAGTGTGGAGTGAGTGTGTGAGAGTGAGTGTGTATACATGTGAGAGAGTGTGTGTGTGTGAGAGTGAGTGTGAGTGTGTGAGAGTGAGTGTGTGAGTGTGTGAGAGTGAGTGTGTATACATGTGAGAGAGTGTGTGTGTGTGAGAGTGAGTGTGAGTGTGTGAGAGTGTGGAGTGAGTGTGTGAGAGTGAGTGTGTATACATGTGAGAGAGTGTGTGTGTGTGAGAGTGAGTGTGAGTGTGTGAGAGAGTGTGTGTGAGAGTGAGTGTGTATACATGTGAGAGAGTGTGTGTGGTCTCTCTTTATGCTTCTGTGTGCTTCTTTGTCACAAATTAGTTGAATTTCCGTGCCTCTCTATATCTTGAGGCTTTTTAAAATAAAATTGTTGTCTCTGATCACACTCAGCATTGGAAAATGAATAAAATGAAAATAAGTGAGAACGCGTAGAAGCAAAGAAGCCAGAGAATAACGGATTGGACAGGAGTGAGTGCAGTCAGCTCATTCTGATGTAGAACAGTTGTGTGTCAGGCTGATGTTAGTGTGTGAAAGGTTCCCCTTTACCAGAATGTTACATAAATCAGCAGCTGAAGGGGCACTTGTAGCACGATCTACGCTCCCCAACCAGCCCTGCCTCCCCATTTCTCTTAACAGGAGAATTTAAGGGACTGGAAAAGCCCATCATTCTTGTCAGATGTCAGCATTCGCTGGCCAATGAGTCAAAGGGGTCATGAGTTCAAGCCCCACCCTGGTGCTGATTTTCTCACCTCACCCCCTGTGCCATGTAAATGAGGTGGGTGGGGAGGGTTAAGATGGCGGCAAGGTGGAATTGGTGCCACCCTCCTCCAAACCTCCCCATCCCACCTGAATTCAGGCACGGGAAGGCCACCTTTGGTGGGGGTAGGGTGGGGAGGGGGGTAGGGGGCTAATTTCAATGGTAAATTCGCATCTCCGCCAGGGCACCACTGTCGCAATTTTAACCACAGCCTTGATTAACAACAACAACAACAACTTTATATTGCGCCTGTAACACAGGAAACTATCCCAAGGTGTTCAACAAGGAAAGTGTCATTTTTGACTTGGAGTTGAGCTTCCAACCAAATGTTGGAGCGGCACGGTGGCACAGCGGTCAGCACCAGGGACCAGGGTTCAATCCCGGCCTCGGCTCACTTCCTGTGTGGAGTTTACACATTCTCCCCATGTCTGCGTGGGTTTCCTCCGGGCGCTCCGGTTTCTTCCCACACTCCAAAGACGTGCAGGTCAGGTTGATTGGCCGCGCTAAATTGCCCCTTAGTGTCAGTAGGATTAGGAGGGTAAATATGTGGGGTTGTGGGGATGGGACCTGGGTGCAGACTCGATGGGCCGAGTGGCCTCCTTCTGCACTGTAGGGTTTCTAGGATTGCCCCATCAGAAAGGCTGTCTATTTTTCCCAGTGTAACATTGCCAAAACTCTACCCCCACCTCTGTTCCTCTGCTATTGAAAACCTTCATTCCAGTCTTTGTTACCTCGAGACACAACTATTCCAACATTTTCCGGGTTGGCCTCCCATCTTCCAGCCTAAATAAACTCCATTATATGCTCAATATCTGCTTCTATGGCTCAGTGTCAAGTTTTATTTAATAATACTCCAATTAAGTGCCCAGAAATGCTTTGTCATGATAAAGGTTGTATAAAGGCTACATGAAAGCAAGTTGCAAGTTATCTGTCTGGGTCTCCCCCACCCCTTCACCCATTTCAAACTTTCCACAAATGCATTTCTTAATCCGCTCAGCGAGCACCGCACTCCCTCAGAACTCTTCCTCTGACAACACGCTTCCTCAGAACTGTCCCTCCAACACTGCGATACGCTTCCTCAGAACTGTCCCTCCAACTGTGCGGCACGCTCCCTCAGGACTGTCCCTCCGACTGTATGGCATGCTCCCTCGAACTATCCCCCTGACTGTGCTGCACGCTCCCTCAGGACTGTCCCTCCAACTGTGCTGCATGCTCCCTCAGGACTGTCCCTCCGACTGTATGGCACGCTCCCTCGAACTATCCCCCCGACTGTGCTGCACACTCCCTCAGGACTGTCCCTCCGACAAAGGTTCCCTCAGGACTGTCCCTCCAACAGTGCGACACGCTCCCTCAGAACTGTCCCTCCGACTGTATGGCATGCTCCCTCGAACTATCCCCCTGACTGTGCTGCACGCTCCCTCAGGACTGTCCCTCCAACTGTGCTGCATGCTCCCTCAGGACTGTCCCTCTGACTGTATGGCACGCTCCCTCGAACTATCCCCCTGACTGTGCTGCACGCTCCCTCAGGACTGTCCCTCCAACTGTGCTGCATGCTCCCTCAGGACTGTCCCTCCGACTGTATGGCACGCTCCCTCGAACTGTGCCTCCGACTGTGCTGCACGCTCCCTCAGAACTGTCCCTCCGACAGTGCTGCACGCTCCCTCAGAACTTTCCCTCCGCTTGTGCGACACGCTCCCTCAGAACTGTCCCTCCGACAGTGCTGCACGCTCCCTCAGAACTTTCCCTCCGCTTGTGCGACACGCTCCCTCAGAACTGTCCCTCCGACCAAGGTTCCCTCAGGACTGTCCCTCCAACAGTGTGACACGCTTCCTCAGAACTGTCCCTCCGACTGTGCGGCACGCTCCCTCAGGACTGTCCCTCCGATTGTATGGCACGCTCCCTCAGAACTGTCCCTCCGACTGTGCGGCACGCTCCCTCAGGACTGTCCCTCCGATTGTATGGCACGCTCCCTCAGAACTGTCCCTTTGACAGTGCGACACACTCCCTCAGAACTGTCCCTCCAACAGTGCGACATGCTCCCTCAGAACTGTCCCTTTGACAGTGCGACACACTCCCTCAGAACTGTCCCTCCAACAGTGCGACACACTCCCTCAGATCTGTCCCTCCGACTGTGCGACACACTCCCTCAAAACTGTCCCTCCGACTGTGCGACACACTCCCTCAAAACTGTCCCTCCGACTGTGCGACACACTCCCTCAAAACTGTCCCTCCGACAGTGCGGCACGCTCCCTCAGAACTGTCCCTCCGACAGTGCAACATGCTCCCTCAGAACTGTCCCTTTGACAGTGCGACACACTCCCTCAGAACTGTCCCTCCAACAGTGCGACATGCTCCCTCAGAACTGTCCCTCCGACTGTGCGACACACTCCCTCAAAACTGTCCCTCCGACTGTGCGCCAGCTCCCTCAGAACTGTCCCTCCGACAGTGCTGCACGCTCCCTCAGAACTGTCCCTCCGACAGTGCTGCACGCTCCCTCAGAACTGTCCCTCCGACAGTGCGACATGCTCCCTCAGAACTGTCCCTCCGACTGTGCGACACACTCCCTCAGGACTGTCCCTCCAACAGTGCGACATGCTCCCTCAGAACTGTCCCTCCGACTGTGCGACACACTCCCTCAGGACTGTCCCTTTGACAGTGCGACACACTCCCTCAGAACTGTCCCTCCAACAGTGCGACATGCTCCCTCAGAACTGTCCCTCCGACTGTGCGACACACTCCCTCAAAACTGTCCCTCCGACTGTGCGCCAGCTCCCTCAGAACTGTCCCTCCGACAGTACGACACGCTCCCTCAGAACTGTCCCTCCGACAGTGCTGCACGCTCCCTCAGAACTGTCCCTCCGACAGTGCTGCACGCTCCCTCAGAACTGTCCCTCCGACAGTACGACACGCTCCCTCAGAACTGTCCCTCCGACTGTGCGCCAGCTCCCTCAGAACTGTCCCTCCGACAGTGCTGCACGCTCCCTCAGAACTGTCCCTCCGACTGTGCGCCAGCTTCCTCAGAACTGTCCCTCCGACAGTGCTGCACGCGCCCTCAGAACTGTCCCTCCGACTGGGCGACACACTCCCTCAAAACTGTCCCTCCGACTGGGCGACACACTCCCTCAAAACTGTCCCTCCGACTGTGCGCCAGCTCCCTCAGAACTGTCCCTACGACAGTGCTGCATGCTCCCTCAGATCTGTCCCTCCGACTGGGCGACACACTCCCTCAGAACTGTCCCTCCGACTGTGCGACACGCTCCCTCAGAACTGTCCCTCCGACTGGGCGACACACTCCCTCAAAACTGTCCCTCCGACTGTGCGCCAGCTCCCTCAGAACTGTCCCTACGACAGTACGACACGCTCCCTCAGAACTGTCCCTCTGACAGTGCTGCACGCTCCCTCAGAACTGTCCCTCTGACAGTGCTGCACGCTCCCTCAGAACTGTCCCTCCGACAATGCGACACGCTCCCTCAGAACTGTCCCTCCGACAGTGCGACACACTCCCTCAAAACTGTGCCTCCAACAGTGCTGCACGCTCAATCAGGACTGTCCCTCCGACTGTACGGCACGCTCCCTCAAACTGTCCCTCCGACTGTGAGACACGCTCCCTCAGAACTGTCCCTCCGACAGTACGACACGCTCCCTCAGAACTGTCCCTCCGACAGTGCGACATGCTCCCTCAGAACTGTCCCTCCGACTGTACGACACGCTCCCTCAGAACTGTCCCTCCGACTGTACGACACGCTCCCTCAGAACTGTCCCTCCGACAGTGCGACATGCTCCCTCAGAACTGTCCCTCCGACAGTGCTGCACGCTCCCTCAGAACTGTCCCTCCGACAAAGCGACACGCTTCCTCAAAACTGTCCCTCCGACAGTGCTGCACGCTCCCTCAGAACTGTCCCTCCGACTGTGCGACACGCTCCCTCAGAACTGTCCCTCCGACAAAGCGACACGCTTCCTCAAAACTGTCCCTCCGACAGCGCTGTACACTCCCTCAGAATTGTCTGTCCGACTGTGCGACACGCTCCCTCAGAACTGTCCTTCCAACAGTGCTGCACGCTCCCTCGAACTGTCCCTCCGACTGTGCGACACGCTGCCTCAGGACTGTCCCTCCGAATGTACGGCATGCTCCCTCGAACTGTCCCTCCGACTGTGAGACACGCTCCCTCAGAACTGTCCCTCCGACAGTGCGACACGCTCCCTCAGAACTGTCCCTCCGATTGTGCGACACGCTTCCTCAGAACTGTCCCTCCGACTGTGCGACACGCTTCCTCAGAACTGTCCCTCCGACTGTGCGACACACTCCCTCAGAACTGTCCCTCCGACAGTGCGACACGCTCCCTCAGAACTGTCCCTCCGATTGTGCGACACGCTTCCTCAGAACTGTCCCTCCGACTGTGCGACACGCTTCCTCAGAACTGTCCCTCCGACTGTGCGACACGCTTCCTCAGAACTGTCCCTCCGACTGTGCGTCACACTCCCTCAGAACTGTCCCTCCGACAGTGCGACACGCTCCCTCAGAACTGTCCCTCCGACTGTGCGACACGCTCCCTCAGAACTGTCCCTCCGACTGTGCGACACGCTCCCTCAGAACTGTCCCTCCGACTGTGCGACACACTCCCTCAAAACTGTCCCTCCGACTGTGCGACACGCTCCCTCAGAACTGTCCCTCCGACTGTGCGACACACTCCCTCAAAACTGTCCCTCCGACTGTGCGACACGCTCCCTCAAAACTGTCCCTCCGACTGTGCGACACGCTCCCTCAGAACTGTCCCTCCGACTGTGCGACACGCTTCCTCAGAACTGTCCCTCCGACTGTGCGACACGCTTCCTCAGAACTGTCCCTCCGACTGTGCGACACGCTTCCTCAGAACTGTCCCTCCGACTGTGCGACACGCTTCCTCAGAACTGTCCCTCCGACTGTGCAACACACTCCCTCAGAACTGTCCCTCCGACTGTGCGACACGCTTCCTCAGAACTGTCCCTCCGACTGTGCGACACGCTTCCTCAGAACTGTCCCTCCGACTGTGCGACACGCTTCCTCAGAACTGTCCCTCCGACTGTGCAACACACTCCCTCAGAACTGTCCCTCCGACAGTGCGACACGCTCCCTCAGAACTGTCCCTCTGACAGTGCGACACGCTTCCTCAGAACTGTCCCTCCGACTGTGCGACACGCTTCCTCAGAACTGTCCCTCCGACTGTGCGACACGCTCCCTCAGAACTGTCCCTCCGACAGTGCGACACGCTCCCTCAGAACTGTCCCTCCGACAGTGCGACACGCTTCCTCAGAACTGTCCCTCCGACTGTGCGACACGCTCCCTCAGAACTGTCCCTCCGACTGTGCGACACGCTCCCTCAGAACTGTCCCTCCGACTGTGCGACACACTCCCTCAGAACTGTCCCTCCGACTGTACGACACCCTCCCTCAGAACTGTCCCTCCGACTGTGCGACACGTTCCCTCAGAACTGTCCCTCCGACTGTGCGACACGTTCCCTCAGAACTGTCCCTCCGACAGTGCGACACGTTCCCTCAGAACCGTGTCTCCGTCAGAATGGGGTGCTCCTTCGACACTACCACTCTGACGGTGCAGCATGTTCCTTTGGCGCTACCCACCACGCAGTGCGCTGTGCCTCCTCAGTATTGAACTGGGTATTGGCCAATATTCTGTGCTCAAGGCTCTGGGGCGGGACTAGAACCCGTGACCTCCGGACTCAGACGCAATGTGTTAGTACTCAGATCAGCTAACTCATCCCAGACAGGAGCTCCCAACGGGGACCACAAATGCTTCTGTCGGTTAGTAATAGGCTGGCGGCTCCTTTACTCATTGGTCTAATAGATCATTGAATCACAGCATGATGCAGCAAGAAAGGCAGTCATTTGATCCTTTGTCCCTGTGCCAGCTCTTTGATAGTGATATCCAATTAGTCCTATTTCCTTCTGCTCTTTGTTGAAGGTCCTGCAAGCTGTTCCTTCAGGTATTTAACCTTTCCAACACTAACTCCTCTATCAAATTCCTCCTTCATCTCTGTCCGAATGTGAACAATATTCCTCCAGTCCCTCACCATCGCTGAAGACTCTCATCCTTGGTGTCAGTCGAGTAAATCTCCTTCTGACTCTCATCATGGCCTTGCTGTCCTTCTGAAAGTGTGCAGCCCAGAATTGGGATATTTTCCCTGGGGCTTCAGCTGTGATTTACAAATCTTTACACAATTCTTCACTTTTGTATCTTGCGTCTCTGGTGATAAAGCTAAAGATTCCACTGGGCTTCTTTTGAAAAATATCTAGCCTGATCAACTTGCTCTGCCATGTAGTTTCAATCGTTTGAGGATGTGCACCACCAGGTATCTGGGTTCCTGTCTCCCCCTCCAACAGGGACTTCCCAAATTATGTAAATCATAGCATCCCTACACTGCAGAAGGAGGCCATTTGGCCCATCAAGCCTGCACCAACAACAATCCCACCCAGGCCCCATCTCCATAATACCTCACTAATCCCCCTGACACTAAGGGCCCGATGCTGAATCTGGGCGCAATTCAGATCTGACTTGGAAACCTGTTCTCAGGCGCCCCCGTACGCACTTAGCCTGAAAAAAAAAATCGGGGGCCTGAATCGTGCTGTGGGCGTGACTTATCGCGCCCAAAACAATCGGAGCTTTGAACTGCGCATGCGCAGTGAGAATTTTTTTTTTAAAACTTGCCCCTGCCACATTGCTCCCGGGCCGCAAAAACTGGACAAAGCGGCCCGGGAGCAAAATGCGGGAGTGACGGCCCCCACAGACATCGCCCCACCCCCACAACATAACTGTCCCCCTTATCTACCCACGCCCCCCCCCTCCCTGCTACCCAGACCAATCGTGACCCCTTGCCACCCTTCCCCCCCCCCCCCACCATCGATCGCCCGCAGAATGGCAGCGGACCCCACTACCCCGGCCCTCCTGGACTCCCACCAGATATCCATCTGGCCTTCCTCCCTTCCCCACCAGAGAATGATCGGGTCCCTCCCACCACCCCACCACCAGAGAATGATCGGGCCTCCCTCCACCCCCCCCCCCCACCCCCCCTCCCCACCAGAGAGTGTTCGGCCCTGCCCCCCCACCGGAGATACATCTGACCCGCCTCCCTCCTTCCCCCCCCCCCCACACCAGAGAGCGATCAGGCCTCCCTCCCCCTCCCCCCACCAGAGATATATCTGACCCGCCTCCCTCCTCCCTCTCCTCCACCAGAGAATGATCTGGGCCGCCTGCCGAGATCATTCTGGGCGTTGTCTAGAACGTTGTCTACCTGATACGCTGCAGGAAAGGATGTCCTGAGGCATGGTACATTGGGGAAACTATGCAGACGCTACGACAACGGATGAATGAACACCGCTCGACAATCACCAGGCAAGACTGTTCTCTTCCTGTGGGGGAGCACTTCAGCAGCCACGGGCATTCAGCCTTGGATCTTCAGGTAAGCGTTCTCCAAGGCGGCCTTCACGACACACGACAGCGCAGAGTCGCTGAGCAGAGACTGATAGCCAAGTTCCGCACACATGAGGACGGCCTAAACCGGGATGTTGGATTTATGTCACATTATCAGTAACCCCCACTGCTTGCCCCCTGGACTTGCAGAATCTCACTAGCTGTTCTGTCTGGAGACAATACACATCTCTTTAACCTGTGTTTAATGCTCCCTCTACCCACATTGTCTGTACCTTTAAGACCTGGCTGGCTGTAGGGATTCACATTCTAATTCTGTAACTTGATTTCTGTGTCTGTGCACTGTTTGAGAGCACATTTCCACTCCATCTGATGAAGGAGCAGCGCTCTGAAAGCTTATGGTATTTGCTACCAAATAAACCTGTTGGACTTTATCCTGGTGTTGTGAGACTTCTTACTGTGTTTACCCCAGTCCAACGCCGGCATCTCCACATCATAGAATCCCTACAGTGCAGAAGGAGGCCATTCGGCCCATCGAGTCTGCACCAACAACAATCCCACCCAGGCCATATCCTTGCAACCCCACGTAATCCCCCTGACACTGAGGGGTAATCCCACCCAGACCTGTTCCCCGTAACCCCAAGTATTTACCCCACTAATCCCCCTAACCTACACATCTTGGGACACTAAAGGGGCAATTTAGCATGGCCAATCCACCTAACCTGCACGTCTTTGGACTGTGGGTGGAAACCGGAGCACCCGGAGGAAACCCACGCAGACACGGGGAGAACGTGCAGACTCCACACAGACAGTCACTTGAGACAGGAATTGAACCCGGGTGCTTGGTGCTGTGAGGTAGCAGTGCTAACCACTGTGCCGCCCAAATTTAATCTAACATAGATCTATCTTCTAAATCAGTTTACTGTACCATTTAACACATGCTGTACTGCCTACTGTTTTCTTGATCCATCCACTAATTTATATTTCTTTTCAATATGTAACATTCACTAAGTCCCAGTGAGATTCTCTGATTGCTAGCACGGTGCTCTCTCTCCACAAATCTTCTGACACAGTTGACCACAACATTCACTTCTGGTTCCTGTCTATTCCCAGCTCAGTGCACGGCTCTCGTGTGATCCCGTTCTTGACCATTTAATCCTAATTAAGCATCTCTAGCGACGTCTCTTTGTGCCCGACCCTCAAATTACTGAGGATCTATCCTTGGCCCCTTTTGGTTTCTGTCTCAGAGTGAAGCAGGATCACACGCTACACATGTGGACAAATCACCAATCGAACGCAACGTGATCTACACTGAGGAATATTCGTCAGTAAAAGTGACCATGAAGCTGTGGAATAAAGTTGCTTCATTAACGTCCTTTGGAGAAGGAAACCTGCTGTGCTGACCCAAGCTGGGCCTATTTGTGACTCCAGTCCCGCACCAATGTGGTTGACTCTTAATGTGCTGCTCAGTTGTATCAAGGCTGTCACGAAAAACACAACACGGACTGCAGTGGCTCACAAAGATGGGCACCGCTTCAAGATCATTAGAGATGGGCAATAAATTGCAGAGTTGCCAGTGACAGCCACTTCCCAAGAATGATATGGTTGTTATGTTGCTCCATGGTTGTACCCAGACTCATATCTTTTCAATTCGTTATCATTGAAGATACAATTGAAACATGGTTCCATTCTGTGTCGGCTTTATCGCTTGCCTGAATATGTTCTGGATCTAGCATTGCTGCTCTATACTATCACAGAATCCCCACAGTGCAAAAGGAGGCCATTCAGCCCATCGAGTCTGCACCAACTCTCTGACAGAGTATCTTACCCAGGCTCTCTCCTCCGCCCTATCCCCGCAACCCCACATATTTACCATGACTAATCCCCCCCCCCCCCCCCCCCCAACCTATACATCTTGGGAATTAAGGGGCAATTTAGCATGTGAATCTACCTAACCTGCACAACTTTGGAGTGTGGGAGGAAACTGAAGCACCCAGAGGAAGACCACACAGACACGGGGAGAAGGTGCAAACTTCACACAGTCACCCAAGGCCAGAATTGAACCCGGGTCCCTGGTGCTGTGAGGCAGCAGTGATAATTACTGTGCCACCATGCTGCCCAGCCACTGTGCCACCCTACCTTCCTTCCTTCCTTGCTGTGGGAATTCACTCTGTAGTATCACAGTTGTTAGGTATTCACCGATACCTGGTGCCGGTGAGAGTCTAGATAATGGTGCCTGGCAGCTTGACAATAAATGGGGCATTGGCACCAGGCCTGTACCTCTTGCCCATCTTCCAATTCCTTCACTCCACCATCATGTTGTGCCTTCAGCAACCAGGGATCCAATCTCTGGAATTCCCCCCCACCTCTTTACCTCTCTCTCCTCCTTTAAGACGCTCTTAAAAACCTAAAAAAGCTTGACCAAGTTTTGGAGTATGTCGTTGGATAATTACGTCCTGCAGCACCCAATGTTTTACTGTGCTGAAAGCGGGATATAAATATAGGTTGTTGTTTAATTTGTGTAAAGAAACTAATCCCATCCCAAATGGAAGGGCAAACTATTTTCCCAATGAGCTAGGGACTTAGGCAGAAAACTAACCTATGCTTGAGAAAGATGAAGCTAATATTTAAACACTACATTCATGTGCACCGGATTTGTACATAGAACCTTGGAGCTGAAACTGGCCATTCAGCCCAATTTCTCAGTGCTAGTTTTTATAAGGAAAAGGAAATTAAGGAGATTAAGGAAATTCAGCATGTCAGCTACGACTCTCATCAACTTTTACAGATGCACCATAGGAAGCATTCTCTCTGGTTGTATCACAGCTTGGTATGGTTCCTGCTCTACCCAAGACCACAAGGAACTACAAAAGGCCGTGAATGTAGCCCAATCCATCGCACAAACCAGCCTCCCATCCATTGACTCTATCTACACTTCCACTGTCTCGGCAAAGCAGCCAGCATAATTAAGGACCCCACGCACCCCGGGCATTCTCTCTTCCACCTTCTTCCGTCGGGAAAAAGATACAAAAGTCTGAGGTCACGTACCGACTGACTCAAGAACAGTTTCTTCCCTGCTGCTGTCAGACTTTTGAATAGACTTACCTTGCATTAAGTTGGTCTTTCTCTACACCCTAGCTATGACTGTAACACTACATTCTGCACTCTCTCGTTTCCTTCTCTATGAATGGTATGTTTTGTCTGTGTAGCGCGCAAGAAACAATACTTTTCACGGTATGTTAATACATGTGACAATAATAAATCAAATCAAATCAAATCAAAATATACTCTATAGAAGCCTGGACTCACTCTAAATGTCTCCCTTCACCCTCCCCTTGCCCCTGTCCCTCTATCCCTTCCCCTTCCTCTGTGTGTATGAAGCCATAAGTATGTAGTGCAGTGGTCTCCAAAAAACTGATCGAGATGGACAAGTCGATCCTGGAGTCTTGAAAAGTTGATTGTCATTGGCTGCCAAAAATGAGCAGAACCCAGGCCTCCCGTGAAGATGAGCGAATCAGCTCGTTGGCTGCCGAATCGCAGGTTCCAATACATGGACTTAAACTGGGTGAAGACAAAATGATGAGCGAGGAGCTGGGGACCTGCAAGAGGGCAAAATTCCCACCCGGAACGGGCGGGTGAATTTCATTTTACAAATGGCAATGCTGAGACCATTGGTCTCATTTTTAAACAGAGCCCTGAGTGAAAGAGGGAATTTGGAACCACATCACAAAACAATGCATGCAAAATTTCAAGGAAATTTCCCTTTAAACAGTGTCGTTCGGACAAAGAAAGTTGGGGAGTTGAAGGGAATGTTGCAAGCTCAAACAGTCACTCTTTTCAAAACCTGTGGCTGAAGGCAAGGTGAGCAAAGAGAGGTCTCTCTGTATTAGCCATCTGCTGGCAAAGCATAACAAGCTGTTCCCCAATGGCAGAGTCCTTTTTTAATTCATTCATGGGGCATGGGTCAGCGTTGATTGCCCTCCTTTAGTTGCCCTTGAACTAAGTGGCTTGCTGGGCCATTTCAGAGGGCAGTTGAGAGCCACATTGCTCTCAAGCCACAGAGGGTGGTGGGGGTCTGGAATGCACTGCCAAGTGAGGCGGTTGACATTGCTGTGGCTCTGGAGTCGCACGTAGGCCAGACCAGGTAAGGATGGCAGATTTTCTTCCCTGAAGGACACTAGCGAACCAGGTGGGTTTTTCCCAACAATTGACAATGGTTTCTTCATTCTTAGTTCCAGATATTTTTTATTGAATTCAAATTCCCCAATCTGCCGTGGTGGGATTCGAACCCGGTTCCCCAGAACATTAGCTGAGTTTCTAGTTAATAGTCTAGCGATAATACCACTCAGCCATCGCCTCCCCTGTGTCAGAGGTTTCAAGGAGGTTATGATGGTTGCTGTCGACACCTTGTTCAAAGGCTTTAAAAACAAAAATGAAATTCTGACAGCCATCAAGAGCATGTTGCTGGTGCTTTAACCGTAGCCAGAAGGTGAAGGCTCACTTTGGTTCCACGTACCTCCACGAGGTGGCTTTTTTCCAGCTAAAAATCATCAACTCCAAGTATCGCACTCATCTCACAGATGCCCATCTGATGGACTGTATGAGATTGGCCATCTCAAACCATGGCCCAGACATCACAGCACTCACAGACAGTGTGCAAGCACAGGTGTCTCATGAGAATAGGTGAGACATACATTTTGGGAGGTTTTAGTAAAGTTGAATTTTTAACAGTAGATTCCGTGCTGCATTTGATGTCAAATGTGATCTTGTGCTTAAAAAGGTTGGAGACCACTGATACAGTGATCCCAAAAGGGAATTCAGGAGGAGAGAGTAGTGAGAATCTAGAACTCACTCACACAGAGGAACAAAGGAACAAGAGTGGGCCAGTTAGCCCCCGGACATTCAATGAGATCATGGAGTAGTTTAAATGCATTTAGGAACAAAGAACAGTACAGCACAGGAACAGGCCCTTCAGCCCATCAAGCCTGCACCGATCACCTTGTCCTACCTAGACCAATCACCTGTATCCCTCTATTCCCCGCCTGTTCATGTGCCTATCCAGAGAAGTCTTAAATGTCACTAATGTATCTGCCTCAACCACCTCACTGGGCAGTGCATTCCAGGCCCCCACCACCCTCTGTGTAAAAAAACTTCCCCCGCACATCTCCACTGAACCTTTCCCCCCTCACCTTGAACTTGTGCCCCTTGTAATTGTCATTTCTGCCCTGGGAAAAAGCTTCCAACTGTTCACCCTATCTATGCACCTCATAATTTTATAAACTTCTATCGGGTCGCCCCTCAGCCTCTGTCTTTCCAAGGAGAACAATCCCAGGTTATTTAATCTCTCCTCATAGCTAATACCCTCCACACCAGACAACATCCTGGTAAACCTTTTCTGCACTATCTCCAAAACCACCACGACCTTCTGGTATGTGGCCATCAGAATTCCAAATGTGGCCTAACCAACATTTTATAAAACTGTAACATAATGTGCCAACTTTTATACTCGATGCCCCGGCCGATGAAGGCAAGCATGCCATTATGCTTTCTTCACAACCTTTTCCACCTGTGCTGCCACTTTGAAGGATCTGTGGACCTGTACTCCCAGATCTCTCTGTGTGTCGATGCTCCTGATGGTTCTTCCATTTATTTAATAGCTCCCACCTGAATTGGATCGATCCAAATGCATCACCTCACATTTGTCCGGATTAAATTCCATCTGCCATTTCTCCACCCAGTTCTCCAGCCTATCGATATCCTGCTGTATTCTCTGACAATCTTCATCACCATTGCAACTCCAGCAATCTCAGTGGATATCATCTGCAAACTTGCTAAGCAGACCAGTTACGTTTTCTTCCAAGTCATTATATATATTAAAACAATAGAGGTTCCAGCACTGGTCCATGCGGAACACCACCATTTATAGTCGTCTATTCAGAAAAACACCCTTCCACAACTACCTTCTGCCTTCTATGGCCAAGCCAGTTCAGAACCCATCAAGCTAGTTCACCCCAACCCCATTTAGGGAACGTTTAATAAGTATAAGGGATTTGATGATGGGGTTACGTGGAGTAGGGTGGGAAGGCATGGTGGCACAACGGTTAGCAATTCTGCCTCACAGCTCCAGGGACCCGGGTTCGAATTCTGGCTTGGGTCACTGTCTGTGTGGAGTTTGCACGTTCTCCCCGTGTCTGCGTGGGTTTCCTCCGGGTGCTCCGGTTTCCTCCCACAGTCCAAAGATGTGCAGGTTAGGGGCTTAGACCATGCTAAATTCTCCCTCAGTGTACCCGAACAGGCGCCGGAGTGTGGCGACGAGGGGATTTTCAGAGTAACTTTATTGTAGTGAGAACGTAAGCCTACTTGTGACGAATAAATAAACATTACTTTAAACTTTTAAAAGGCCCACATGGTATGGACAGACTGGATTGAATGGCCTGTTGTAATGTAATAAACTTCGATGCAATTCTAAGCCTCCCTCAGATGCTTCAATGCTCTCTTCAAACGCTTCAATCTAATCACCAGCATGATAACAGCATCTTGCATTTATATTCCATCTAACATAGTAAAACACCCACGGTGCCCAACAGGGGGATAACCAAACAAAATGTGACATAGAGACAGATGAAGAGAACTTAAGGGAGGTGAAGTAAAGCTTGGACAAAAACATAAGGACAAAGGACAATGCAATATAATTCCTCCGCTCAGCTCCTCCTGTCTATCTGATATTTCCCTCTCTGTTCCCCATGTCGATCTGATATTTCCCTCTCAGTTCCTGGTGTCTATCTGATATTTCTCTCTCAGTTCCTGGTGCCTATCTGATATTTCTCTCTCAGTTCTCCGTGTCTATCTGATATTTCTCTCTCAGTTCTCCGTGTCTATCTGATATTTCCCTCTCAGTTCTCCGTGTCTATCTGATATTTCTCTCTCAGTTCCTGGTGTCTATCTGATATTTCTCTCTCAGTTCTCCGTGTCTATCTGATATTTCTCTCTCAGTTCTCCGTGTCTATCTGATATTTCCCTCTCAGTTCCTGGTGTCTATCTGATATTTCTCTCTCAGTTCCTGGTGTCTATCTGATATTTCCCTCTCTGTTCCCCATGTCTATCTGATATTTCTCTCTCAGTTCCCCGTGTCTATCTGATATTTCTCTCTCAGTTCTCCGTGTCTATCTGATATTTCCCTCTCAGTTCTCCGTGTCTATCTGATATTTCTCTCTCAGTTCCCCGTGTCTATCTGATATTTCTCTCTCAGTTCTCCGTGTCTATCTGATATTTCTCTCTCAGTTCTCCGTGTCTATCTGATATTTCTCTCTCAGTTCTCCGTGTCTATCTGATATTTCTCTCTCAGTTCCCCGTGTCTATCTGATATTTCTCTCTCAGTTCCTCGTGTCAATCTGATATTTCTCTCTCAGTTCCCCGTGTCTATCTGATATTTCTCTCTCAGTTCTCCGTGTCTATCTGATATTTCCCTCTCAGTTCCTGGTGTCTATCTGATATTTCCCTCTCAGTTCTCCGTGTCTATCTGATATTTCTCTCTCAGTTCCCCGTGTCTATCTGATATTTCCCTCTCTGTTCCCCGTGTCTATCTGATATTTCTCTCTCAGTTCCCCGTGTCTATCTGATATTTCTCTCTCAGTTCCTGGTGTCTATCTGATATTTCCTTCTCAGTTCCTGGTGTCTATCTGATATTTCTCTCTCAGTTCCTGGTGTCTATCTGATATTTCTCTCTCAGTTCTCCGTGTCTATCTGATATTTCTCTCTCAGTTCCCCGTGTCTATCTGATATTTCTCTCTCAGTTAACATAGAACATAGAAAGCCACAGCACAAACAGGCCCTTCGGCCCACAAGTTGCGCCGATCACATCCCCACCTCTAGGCCTATCTATAGCCCTCAATCCCATTAAATCCCATGTACTCATCCAGAAGTCTCTTAAAAGACCCCAACGAGTTTGCCTCCACCACCACCGACGTCAGCCGATTCCACTCACCCACCACCCTCTGAGTGAAAAACTTACCCCTGACATCCCCCCTGTACCTACCCCCCAGCACCTTAAACCTGTGTCCTCTCGTAGCAACCATTTCAGCCCTTGGAAATAGCCTCTGAGAGTCCACCCTATCCAGACCCCTCAACATCTTGTAAACCTCTATCAGGTCACCTCTCATCCTTCGTCTCTCCAGGGAGAAGAGACCAAGCTCCCTCAACCTATCCTCATAAGGCATGCCCCCCAATCCAGGCAACATCCTTGTAAATCTCCTCTGCACCCTTTCAATGGCTTCAACATCTTTCCTGTAATGAGGTGACCAGAACTGCGCGCAGTACTCCAAGTGGGGTCTAACCAGGGTCCTATAAAGCTGCAGCATTATCTCCCGACTCCTAAACTCAATCCCTCGATTAATGAAGGCTAGTACGCCATACGCCTTCTTGACCGCATCCTCCACCTGCGGTCACCACCATCCTCTCCGTGTCTATCTGATATTTCTCTCTCAGTTCCCCGTGTCTATCTGATATTTCTCTCTCAGTTCCCCGTGTCTATCTGATATTTCCCTCTCTGTTCCCCGTGTCTATCTGATATTTCTCTCTCAGTTCCTGGTGTCTATCTGATATTTCTCTCTCAGTTCCCCGTGTCTATCTGATATTTCCCTCTCTGTTCCCCGTGTCTATCTGATATTTCTCTCTCAGTTCCTGGTGTCTATCTGATATTTCTCTCTCAGTTCCTGGTGTCTATCTGATATTTCCCTCTCTGTTCCCCATGTCTATCTGATATTTCTCTCTCAGTTCTCCGTGTCTATCTGATATTTCTCTCTCAGTTCTCCGTGTCTATCTGATATTTCTCTCTCAGTTCTCCGTGTCTATCTGATATTTCTCTCTCAGTTCCCCGTGTCTATCTGATATTTCCCTCTCAGTTCCTGGTGTCTATCTGATATTTCCCTCTCAGTTCCTGGTGTCTATCTGATATTTCTCTCTCAGTTGCCCTTGTCTATCTGATATTTCTCTCTCAGTTCTCCGTGTCTATCTGATATTTTTCTCTCAGTTCCTGGTGTCTATCTGATATTTCCCTCTCTGTTCCCCGTGTCTATCTGATATTTCCCTCTCTGTTCCCCGTGTCTATCTGATATTTCTCTCTCAGTTCTCTGTGTCTATCTGATATTTCCCTCTCAGTTCCTGGTGTCTATCTGATATTTCTCTCTCAGTTCTCTGTGTCTATCTGATATTTCCCTCTCTGTTCCCCGTGTCTATCTGATATTTCCCTCTCTGTTCCCCTTGTCTATCTGATATTTCTCTCTCAGTTCTCCGTGTCTATCTGATATTTTTCTCTCAGTTCCTGGTGTCTATCTGATATTTCCCTCTCTGTTCCCCGTGTCTATCTGATATTTCCCTCTCTGTTCCCCGTGTCTATCTGATATTTCTCTCTCAGTTCTCCGTGTCTATCTGATATTTCTCTCTCAGTTCCTGGTGTCTATCTGATATTTCCCTCTCTGTTCCCCGTGTCTATCTGATATTTCTCTCTCAGTTCTCTGTGTCTATCTGATATTTCCCTCTCAGTTCCTGGTGTCTATCTGATATTTCCCTCTCTGTTCCCCGTGTCTATCTGATATTTCTCTCTCAGTTCTCTGTGTCTATCTGATATTTCCCTCTCAGTTCCTGGTGTCTATCTGATATTTCTCTCTCAGTTCTCTGTGTCTATCTGATATTTCCCTCTCAGTTCCTGGTGTCTATCTGATATTTCTCTCTCAGTTCCCCGTGTCTATCTGATATTTCTCTCTCAGTTCCTGGTGTCTATCTGATATTTCTCTCTCAGTTCCCCGTGTCTATCTGATATTTCTCTCTCAGTTCTCTGTGTCTATCTGATATTTCCCTCTCAGTTCCTGGTGTCTATCTGATATTTCTCTCTCAGTTCCTGGTGTCTATCTGATATTTCTCTCTCAGTTCTCCGTGTCTATCTGATATTTCTCTCTCAGTTCCCCATGTCTTTCTGATATTTCCCTCTCAGTTCCTGGTGTCTATCTGATATTTCTCTCTCAGTTCCCCGTGTCTATTCTGATATTTCCCTCTCAGTTCCTGGTGTCTATCTGATATTTCTCTCTCAGTTCCTGGTGTCTATCTGATATTTCTCTCTCAGTTCTCTGTGTCTATCTGATATTTCCCTCTCAGTTCCTCATGTCTATCAGATATTTCCCTCTCAGTTCCTGGTGTCTATCTGATATTTCTCTCTCAGTTCCTGGTGTCTATCTGATATTTTTCTCTCAGTTCTCCGTGTCTATCTGATATTTCTCTCTCAGTTCCCCGTGTCTATCTGATATTTCTCTCTCAGTTCCCCATGTCTTTCTGATATTTCCCTTTCAGTTCCTGGTGTCTATCTGATATTTCTCTCTCAGTTCCTGGTGTCTATCTGATATTTCCCTCTCAGTTCCTGGTGTCTATCTGATATCCAGTTCTTTCTGCCTACCTGATCATCACGCCACACTGTTGATTTTTGTCACTGAACACCGGATATTTGCAAGTTTTAAATTATGAAGGTTAAATGCTTTAATTCCCCTCGAGTGCGTCAGTGTCTGGACGAGGACTTGAGCATGTCTGGTTAGATAGCTGGGAATCTGTAGCAAAACCCACTTCATCCCCTCTGCAGAATCTCTTTGCTCTCGACTCATCAGTTCGAACTCATGTTTCTGGAACTTGTCCACTTGTCACTGCCAAATCCGGGGAATAATCTCCAACGAGACACTTGGATCCCAACGGAGACAAGCCAATCCCATGACAAGTCCTTTTACTCACACAACACCAGACTCTTACAAACTCCCTCTTCAACTGAAACACGGAGAGGAGAGAAAATAAACAGGCGATATCGTGGTGAAGATCTGACCGGAGAGGATGACAATTTGTGGAAGAATGCGTCTAATTGAAGCCATCAGCCTAATCAGTTTAACTATGGTCTTTTTTAAAACTCCATTCCTCTCTGTTACATCAATGCATTCCACTAATTCACCGAGCTTTCTAAAATTAATATATCCATGGTAATTTATTATTTATTTACATTATTATTTATTTGTCACAAGTCGGCTTACATTAACACTGCAATGAAGTTACTGTGAGAATCCCCTAGTCGCCACACTCGGGCGCCTGTTCGGGTACACTGAGGGAGAATTTAGCACGGCCAATTCACCGAACCAGCACATCTTTTGGATTGTTAGATCATAGAACTGTCAACCCAGGTGATGGCCATTTGGCCCATTGCGACTGTGCCTGAAATGGGTTTCAGTTCGCTATCCATTGCGTCCCAGTCACCCTCCTGTGTTCCCACAGCATGGCATTTGCCCCACTTCAAGACCTTTTGAAGTACTCACCATTCAAACTGCCTCCCTTCTAAACAGTCCGTTCTGGATCTCAATTCTCAGTCCCCTCCTTTGCTGCCAATTGCCTTAAATACGCAAATGTGAGCAAATGCAATCTGCACTGATAGTCACGGCACACTAGCGGGGGACAACCCAAAGGGGTTAAGAATTACAAGGTGGAAACTCAAACTCTACGAGGTTCAGCTAAAGTTTCCCATCCCCATCAAACTCCAGCGAACAAGTCAAGCAGCAGTTTCGTTCTCTGACACCAGATTCAATCTCACCTGCCAACCCAGCGCTGGAAGATTCCCCTCTTGCCAAGAAGATCCAAATCCTTCTTGCTTCTTCCGTCAAAACTACATGAATGGGGCTGCGGATCTCACAGCTGCCAGTTCCAGACTTCTAGTGGAGTCGACTCTGCAAGTGACGGGGGAGGGGGAACAGGGAGAGAGAGAGAAGTCTCCAAAGTTTTGTTGTACAGAAATCTGTGCGAGCCCTGCAGGAGAGTATAAATTTTGCTGACTGAGGAAGGGTCCCGTTGTGTGTTTTAAACAAAATACAGCACGGGAAAAGGAGAGGGGGAGAGAGAGAAAAAAACTTTCTGGGAACTTGGAAGGGAAAAAGTCTCCACTGAATATTGGGGCGGGTGGATTGGAACTGGTTTCCTCCCCTTCTGATCTCAGTTCTCCAACTCTTAAGACAATTCCCTTCCCAGTCTGGCGATTTGCCCAGTTTTTTTTGTTTGTGTGTGGGATCTAAAAAGGATGTTGAGAGTACTGCCTTTCTACGCCAACAGCTGACTCACAGGCTTTGAATCAGCATCAGCTCTTCTCGGTCTAGCCCTACTGTTGTAATAGGTATTTTATCAAACCCATGACTGATATTCCCCTCTTTCCCCCCAAAAGGCAAGTGCTGAACTCCAGCCTGACACAAAGATGAGGCACATTGCGAACAAAACAAAAAGTGACTAGCAGCATAGATTCAAACACATTTAGCCCCTGGTTAGAGAGGCTGACACGTATAAGGTTACATATGGAAAGAATTAAGGACTGTGGTGAGTTTATAAATTCCCCAGTCCATCCTGATTTTAACCCTCTACCAGCATGGAGTGTTGCCCTGTGTCTAATTCCCCTCTTAATTATTCAGGAAGTCCAACTTAATTTGACTTTAATTCCAATTATTTGTATTTCTTCTGCTGGAGAAACTTGCCTTTAATGAGTAGGATCTCCATCTGTTTTTACCGCCAGTATCTAATTCAGTCCTTGCACATTGTGGGGTTGTGCACTGGGATGTCACAGGGTTAAGTGCAATATTCAGGTAAAGTGGGGATGACATTACTGGACCAAGGCTTGCATATGTAACCCAGTGTCAAAGAAGGCAAATGGCATGTTGGCCTTCATATCAAGAGGATTCGAGTATAGGGATAGAGATGCTTTACTGCAATTGGATATGGTGTTGGTGAAGCCACATCTGGAGTATCGTGTGCAGATTCGGTGTCTTCATCTGAGGAAGGATGTTCTTGCTATAGAGGGAGTACAGTGAAGGTTCATCAGGCTGATCCCTGGGATGGCGGGACTGATGTGTGAGGAAAGACTAAGTGGGTTAGAACATAGAACATAGAACATAGAACATTACAGCGCAGAACAGGCCCTTCGGCCCACGATGTTGCACCGACCAGTTAAAAAAAAAACTGTGACCCTCCAACCTAAACCAATTTCTTTTCGTCCATGAACCTATCTACGGATCTCTTAAACGCCCCCAAACTAGGCGCATTTACTACTGATGCTGGCAGGGCATTCCAATCCCTCACCACCCTCTGGGTAAAGAACCTACCCCTGACATCGGTTCTATAACTACCCCCCCTCAATTTAAAGCCATGCCCCCTCGTGCTGGATTTCTCCATCAGAGGAAAAAGGCTATCACTATCCACCCTATCTAAACCTCTAATCATCTTATATGTTTCAATAAGATCCCCTCTTAGCCGCCGCCTTTCCAGCGAAAACAATCCCAAATCCCTCAGCCTCTCCTCATAGGATCTCCCCTCCATACCAGGCAACATCCTGGTAAACCTCCTCTGCACCCTCTCCAAAGCCTCCACATCCTTCCTGTAATGTGGGGACCAGAACTGCACACAGTACTCCAAGTGCGGCCGCACCAGAGTTGTGTACAGTTGCAACATAACGCTACGACTCCTAAATTCAATCCCCCTACCAATAAACGCCAAGACACCATATGCCTTCTTAACAACCTTATCTACTTGATTCCCAACTTTCAGGGATCTATGCACACATACACCTAGATCCCTCTGCTCCTCCACACTATTCAAAGTCCTCCCGTTAGCCCTATACTCAACACATCTGTTATTCCTACCAAAGTGAATTACCTCACACTTCTCCGCATTAAACTCCATCCGCCACCTCTCGGCCCAACTTTGCAACCTGTCTAAGTCTTCCTGCAAACTACGACACCCTTCCTCACTGTCTACCACACCACCGACTTTGGTGTCATCAGCAAATTTGCTAATCCACCCAACTATACCCTCATCCAGATCATTAATAAATATTACAAACAGCAGTGGCCCCAAAACAGATCCCTGAGGTACACCACTTGTAACCGCACTCCATGATGAATATTTACTATCAACCACCACCCTCTGTTTCCTATCCGCTAGCCAATTCCTGATCCAATTTCCTAGATCACCCCCAATCCCATACATCTGCATTTTCTGCAGAAGCCTACCATGGTGAACCTTATCAAACGCCTTACTAAAATCCATATATACCACGTCCACTGCCTTGCCCCCATCCACCTCCTTGGTCACTTTCTCAAAAAACTCAATAAGGTTAGTAAGGCACGACCTACCTGCCACAAAACCATGCTGACTATCACCTATCAATTCATTACTCTCCAAATAACTATAAATCCTATCCCTTATAATTTTTTCCAACATCTTGCCGACAACAGAAGTGAGACTCACCGGTCTATAATTCCCGGGGAAGTTTCTGTTCCCCTTCTTAAACAATGGGACAACATTCGCTAACCTCCAATCTTCTGGTACTATACTAGAGGCCAACGACGACCTGAAGATCAGAGCCAGAGGCTCTGCAATCACTTCTCTTGCCTCCCAGAGAATCCTTGGATAAATCCCATCCGGACCAGGGGATTTATCTATTTTCAGACCCTCCAGAATATCCTGCACATCCTCCTTATCAACTGTAATACTGTCTATTCTACTCCCTTGCAACCCAGTGTCCTCCTCAGCTATATTCATGTCCCCTTGCGTGAACACCGAAGAGAAATATTGGTTCAATGCTTCACCAATCTCCTCCGGTTCCACACATAACTTCCCTCTGCCATCTATAACTGGCCCTAAACTTGCCCTAACCAACCTTCTGTTCTTGACATACCTATAGAACGCCTTAGGATTCTCTTTAACCCTATCCGCCAAAGTCTTCTCATGTCCCCTTTTAGCCCTTCTAAGCTCGCTCTTCAACTCCCTCTTAGCCAATCTAAAGCTTTCTAGTGCACTACCCGAGTGCTCACGTCTCATCCGAACATAAGCCTCCTTTTTCTTTTTAACCAACAAAGAAACTTTTTTGGTGCACCACGGTTCCCTAGCCCTACCAATTCCTCCTTGCCTGACAGGGACATACCTATCACAGACTCGCAGTAGCTGCTCCTTGAAAAAACTCCACATGTCGGACGTTCCCAGTCCCTGTAATCTCCTAGTCCAACCTATGTTTCCTAATTCTCTCCTAATAGCCTCATAATTACCCTTCCCCCAGCTAAAACCATTGGCCCGAGGTTCATGCCTATCCCTTTCCATCACTAAGGTGAACGTAACCGAATTGTGGTCACTATCACCAAAATGCACACCAACTTCCAAGTCTAGCACCTGGTCTGGCTCATTTCCCAGCACCAGATCCAATATAGCCTCACCTCTAGTTGGCCTGTCTACATACTGAGTCAAAAAACCTTCCTGCACGCTTTGAACAAAAACTGACCCCTCTAACGAGCTAGAGCTATAACAATTCCAGTCAATATTAGTCAAGTTAAAATCCCCCATAACAATTGCCCTATTACTTTCACTCCTAAGCAGGATTGACTCCGCAATCCTTTCCTCAACCTCTCTAGAACTTTTAGGAGGTCTATAAAAGACTCCCAACAGGGTGACCTCTCCTCTCCTATTTCTAATCTCCGCCCATACTACCTCAACAGATAAGTCCTCATCAAACCTCCTCTCTGACACTGTGATACAATCTCTGACCAATAATGCTACCCCTCCCCCTCTTCTACCTCCTTCCCTACTTCGACTAAAACATTTGAACCCCGGGACCTGCAGCATCCATTCCTGCCCCTGCTCTATCCATGTCTCTGAAATAGCCACAACATCGAAGTCCCAGGTACTGATCCACGCTGCAAGTTCACCCACTTTATTGCGAATACTCCTGGCATTGAAGTATACACATTTCAAACCCTGCTCCACCCCACCTCTGCAATGCCGTGCATTGCAGTCCCCATCCATGCATCCCTCACTTTCAGCCCCACTACTCAGGATCCCTCCCCCCCCCCGAATCAGTTTAAACCTCCCTGCATGGCCTTAGCAAATTTACCCCCCAGGATATTGGTCCCCTTCTGATTAAGGTGTAGACCATCCTTCTCATAGAGGTCACACCTTCCCCAGTACGAGCCCCAATTGCTTAAGTACCTGAACCCCTCCCTCCTGCACCATCCCCTCAGCCATGAATTCAAACCTTCCCTCTCCCTATTCCTCTCTAAACTATCCCGTGGTACAGGCAAGAGTCCAGAGATAACCACTCTGTCAGTCTTGGCCTTTAGTTTCCACCCCAACTCCATAAATCCCTGCCTAATATCCCCTTCCCCTATCCTCCCTATGTCGTGTGTCCCCACATGTACAATAACTTGTGGTTTATCTCCCTCCCCCCTAAGAGTCCTGAATACCCTGTCAGACACATCCCGGACCCCAGCCCCTGGTAGGCAACACACCAACCCTGAGTCCCTACCTTTAGTTCCGACCCTCCTATCTGTCTCCTTAATTGTGGAGTCCCCAATCACAAGGCCCAGTCTTTTACAGCCCCTAACCACCTGAGCTTTCTCACTCGGCTCACCCCCAGAGATCTGCTCTCTATGCTCAGTTGATTCCTCCTCAACTGTAGCCTCCAGCACCGAAAACCTATTATGGAGGGGAACCGCCCCAGGGGATTGTCTTCCCGATTGCTTCTTACCCCTCCTCCTGGCATTGACCCAAGCCTCATTTCTAGGAGTTACTATTAGGTTAGGATTAGATTAACTGGCGTTTGGAAGAATGAGAGGGGATCTCATAAAACTTATAAAATTCTAACAGGATTAGACAGGGTGGATTCAGAAAGAGTGTTCCTAATGGTGGGAAAGTCCAGAACTAGGGGTCATAGTTTGAGGATAGTTTTTAGGACTGAGATGAGGAGAAATTTCTTCACCCAGAGGGTGGTGAGTCTGTGGAATTCACGACCACAGAAAGTAATTGAGGCCAAAACATGTGATTTCACGAAGAAATTGGATATAACTATTGGGGCTAAAGGGATCATGAGAAATAAGGGGAAGGCGGGGATAAGGATATTGAATTTGATGAACAGTCATGATCATGGTGAATGGTGTAGCAGGCTCGAAGGGCCGAATGTCCGGCTTCTACTTTCTTAGTTTCTATGTTTCTATGGCCATTCAAAGGCCATGAATTCATTCCTTATTTTTGTATTTAATTGCCCAAGCTCATTTTGTTATGGAAATTCACTATGTAAACATGCCACACTCGACTACACCCTCTGCCCACTGGTGACACTGGTGACATTGCAGCACCTTCACCGATACAAGGGGCTCATTGTGGAGTGAGACGGGGCAGCTTGTTTGAACCGTACATTCAGGATCTTAATTCACAGAATGTCGGCATTGTCAGCAAGATTAGCATTTATTGCCCATTCTTAGTATTCCATTGCGAAGACGGTAATGGGATCATCTCAGACACCCCACTCATCAGGACATTATGCACGAATACCAGTATAAGGGGAAAACAACAATTTATACTGTATGAGAAGAAAGTGCTGATTGATTGGCAAGTATCCCTGATTGGTAGAGGTATTGCCATGGAGAATGCACCAGTTGATGGAGACTAACAGATAACTGCCAAGCATTGTTTGAAAACAACAATTCATACCGTATGAGAAGGAAGTGCTGATTGGTTGGCAATTGGACTCTGATTGGTAGAGTCCACAAATGTTGCCATCAAGCCATCTTGAAGGGACTGTCCTCTGTTGTGATACGGATCATAGAATGGGCACCTTTTTGGGTGCCTTATTCAAATGGCTGTCCTTTACATGGGACCTTGCACAGTGTATCCGTGCATTATTCACCTTGAGAGGGCATTAGAAGCAAAATCCCACTTTTGTCCTCAGTGCACCAGGTATCCAGATTGGGAGGAAAAGTGTGGGAGGGACAACGTTACAGATACCCTGGGGATTTCCCCTTACACTACCCAAGGGCAGTGAGCCCTACTGAAGCACTCACCCAAAGGAACCACAAGAACAACAACAACTGGCATTTATATAGCAGCTGTTCCATTGGCCCAAATGAGATAAATGTTAACTCCAGGCCAGATATCAAGATGAGAAGTCAAAAGTTTGCTCAGAGTGTCACTTCTTCCCAAGCCCTCATCAACTCCACTGGCTCTCTCTGTCTAGTGAACTGATTTGAAGGTCCTACACTTCACTTCCAAATTTCCCCACTGTCTCACTTAATCTCCTGAATTTAAAATACCTTTCATGTGTCCTTCCTTCCCTCTGGTACCAGATCAATCCCAGTTTCCTGCCCCCTCTCCTCCAATCAATGATCATTCTTTCAGTCATTGCTCTCTGAATTAAGGGCTTAAAAAGGAGTTGAGTTACTCTCTGCAGAATTCCCCAGTCTCTGGCCTGTTCTTGTAGACGCAGTATTTATATGGTTAGTCCCACTGAGTTTCTGGTCAATAATAACCCCCAGGATGTTGGTCTTGTTGCATTTGGAACATGGACTGCTTCAGTACCTGAGGAGTCGCAAATGGTGCTGAACATTGTGCAATCATCTGCAAACATCCCCACTTCTGACCTTATGATGGAGGGAAGGTCATTGATGAAGCAGCTGAAGATGGGTTGGGCCTAGCACACTATCCTGAAGAACTCCTGCAGTGATGTCCTGGAGCTGAGATGATTGACCTCCAACCATCACAACCATCTTCCTTTGTGCCAGGGTGTCATGGTGTCTGTGAGAATGACCATGTCAGGCTTGACTAGTCTGAGAGACAGCTCTCCCCATTTGGCACAAGGCCCCAGATGTTAGTAAGGAGGACTTTGCAGGGTTGGCAGGACTGGGTTTGCTGTTGTCATTTCCGGTGACTAGCTCGCTGCTGGGTGGTCTGTCCGATACATTCTTTTTAGATTTAGATGACAACTGAGTGGCTTGCTAGGCCATTGATGTGGAGTCAAATGTCGGCCAGACCAGGTAAGGATGGCAGATTTTCTTCTCGAAAGTAGAAAGAAACTTAAGCAAGGAGTAAGGAGGGCGAAAAGGGGTCACGAAAAAGCATTAGCCAGCAGGATTAAGGAAAATCCCAAGGCTTTTTATACATATATAAAGAGCAAGGGAGAAGGTTGCCCACTCAAGGACAAGGGAGGGAATCTATGCGTGGAGCCAGAGGAAATGGGCGAGGTATTAAATGAGTACTTTGCGTCAGTATTCAACAAAGATAAGGACGTGGTGGATGATGAGTCTGGGAAAGGGTGTGTAGATAGTTTGAGCCATGTTGAGATCAAAAAGGAGGCGATATTGGGGTTCTTGAGAAACATTAAGGTAGACAAGTGCCCAGAGCCTGATGGGATTTGCCCCAGAATACTGAGAAAGGCAAAGGAGGAAATTGCTGGGGCCTTGAGAGAAATCTTTGTATCCTCACTGGCTACAGGAGAGGTCATGATGTGGAGATGCTGGCGTTGGACTGGGGTAAACACAGTACGAAGTCTCACAACACCAGGTTAAAGTCCAACAGGTTTATTTGGTAGCAAACGCCACTAGCTTTCGGAGCGCTGCTCCTTCGTCAGATGAGTGGGAGATCTGTTCACAAATAGGGCATATAAAGACACAAACTCAATTTTACAGAATAATGATTGGAATGTGAATCTTTACAGCTAATCAAGTCTTAAAGGTACAGACAATGTGAGTGGAGAGAGTATTAAGCACAGGTTAAAGTGATGTGTATTGTCTCCAGACAGGACAGTTGGTGAGATTTTGCAAGTCCAGGCAAGTCATGGGGGTTACAAATAGTGTGACATGAACCCAAGATCCCGGTTGAGGCCGTCATCGTGTGTGCGGAACTTGGCTATCAGTCTCTGCTCAGCGACTCTGCGCTGTCATGTGTCGTGAAGGCCGCTTTGGAGAACGCTTACCCGAAGATCAGAGGCTGAATGCCCGTGACCACTGACGTGCTCCCCCACAGGAAGAGAACAGTCTTGCCTGGTGATTGTCGAGCGGTGTTCATTCATCCGTTGTCGTAGCGTCTGCATGGTTTCTGTGGTGGGATTTGAACCTGTGTCCCCATGGTGATAGCCTGGGTCTTTGGATTACGAGCTGTCTGGCATTACCATTGCGCCACCACCTCCCCCACACTTTAGCATTTATTGTTTTCCATCAGATGGAGCTGTGGGGGGCTCTCAGATTAGGTGAATGATGAGCCATGAGTGTCCCCCATCAGATCATAGTAACAGTATGAATAGGAGAAGGCCATTCAGCCCTTTGACCCTGTTCTGCTGTTCAATCAGACCAACAATAAAGATCTGTATCTCCATTTCTTTTACTTGCCTTTGCTCCATATCCATTAGCTAATAAAAGTTGATTGATCACATCCTTTTGGTTTAGATTTTTGTTCCCCAGTGTTGGAGGAAATCTGCAGTCTCCACTCCTAAACAACCTGCCTTGAATTTTTGCATTATGCTCCCTTGCTCGGAACTCGCTGCCACCAGAGAATTTAATTCCTTTATTTCTACCGCAGTAAACACTTTAAAAAGTTTATCCCTTCGACTTCCTAAACTGAAGGGAATTCAAGCCAAATTTCTGGAATCTATTGATTAAACTATTTACACTGGTTGGGGGAGGGGGAGGGTTTGGCAACATGATAATAATCAGAGCCGCTATTTCAATCACATTAAGGTAAAGGGCAAACTTTTCTCATCCCGCCCTTCACAGGAATCGTAGTGGACGGGACACGGACCATGAAAAGGTACGTTGACCTCGGGCGGGATTTTCCGGTCTTGGGCCGAGGGCGGCTGGAAAATCCCGCCCAAAGAGTCAGGCTGCAGGTAACATGGTTCATTTTCACTTGCTCGGATCAATATGTATTCACACACAGCGTCCTGTTCTCTGCAAACAAGAGGAACATGTCCAGCCTCTTGCTCCTTTTTGAATTACCCAGAAGCTTGGGGAGCCTAAAGTTCCCTGTTACTTTCACCATGGCAACACCTCAGCCAATCAGAGTGAACTTGCCAATGAATCAGCACCCTTTGATTCTATTTATTTATTTATTATTAATGTCACATGTAGGCTTACATTAACACTGCAATGAAGTTACTGTGAAAATCCCCTAGTTGCCACACTCCGGCGCCTGTTCGGGTATAAATTTGTCGTGTTTGTTTGAAATTTGCCATTCCTGTGTTTGCCCTGGCGACTGCAAGATAAAATCTTCAGCAACATGCCTTGCTTAGTGATGCTAACTGAGGGTAAATATTGCCCTCTGGTCACCAGCGAGACCACCCCCCGCTCCTCACTGAAACGGCAACGATGGGTAAGATTTATAGGTAGCTCAGAGGGCAAGCAAGGTCTCAGTCTGATGGCTTATCCAAGATGACACTTTCTTTTCTGACCTCTTGCTCAAAACTTCCAACAGTGCAGCACTCCTTCAGTACTGCGGTGTCTGCCGGGATTAGGGGGTTCAGGTCTCTGGGGCGAGGCTTGAACTTGCAATTTTCTGATTCCAAGTTGAGAGCGCTCCCCACTCAGGCAGGGATGAGATCGACTGCTCTTCATGCTGGGGTTAGCTCTCAGTACAGAACGGTGATTGAGTCTCGGGGCCCACTCACTCTTCTTGGCTCAGCTTGTGTCTCTGCAGGTTTACAGACTCCGAGTACCGACAGTACACTGATGCCTGTCAGACGCCAGTCAGCTCCTGACAGAACCTGCCTTGTCCAGCAGTTAGACAGTGGTTTCCAGTCCTGGAACAACATTGATAAACAGGTTAGCTGGTCTGAAATATTCACATACTCCTTTCCTCAAAGTTTACACTCTGTGAATGGGTGAAGGATGCTTAATGAATCAAGCAGGGAAGAATTCTACTGCAGAACATTCAAAATTTAAATGGGCAGGATCAGCTCTAAGAATCATAGAATCACACAGCGCAGAAGAGGCCCTTCGGCCCATCAAGTCCGCACGGACACATTAGAAACACCTGAACTCCTACCTAATCCCATCTGCCAGCACTTGGCCCATAGCCCTGAATGTCATGACATGCCAAGTGTTCATCCAGATACTTTTCAAAGGGTGTGAGGCAACCCGCTTCCACCACCCTCCCAGGCAGCGCATTGCAGGCCCCGTCACCAACCCCAGAATCTAAACCGCCTGCCGCCTCCACTTTCCCTTCTCTCTCTGCCCCCACTGAGTTCAAATTAAAACTCTCTCATACCAGCTCAGCCTCCCCCCCCACCCCCCCCACCCCTCCCCCCCCCCCCACCCCCCCCCCCACCCCCCCCACCCCTCCCCCCCACCCCCCCCCCCACCCCCCCCCACCCCTCCCCCCCCCCCACCCCCCCCCCACCCCCCCCCACCCCTCCCCCCCCCCACCCCCCCCCCCCCCCCCGACCCCTCCCCCCCGACCCCTCCCCCCCCCCCGCCTCGGAAAAGCAGCCAGCATAATTAAGGACCCCACGCACCCCGGACATTCTCTCTTCCACCTTCTTCCATCGGGTAAAAGATACAAAAGTCTGAGGTCACGAACCAACCGACTCAAGAACAGCTTCTTCCCTGCTGCTGTCCGACTTTTGAATGGACCTACCTCGCATTAAGTTGATCTTTCTCTACACCCTAGCTATGACTGTAACACTACATTCTGCACTCTCTCCTTTCCTTCTCTATGAATGGTATGCTTTGGCTGTATAGCGCGCAAGAAACAATGCTTTTCAATGTATGCTAATACATGTGGCAATAATAAATCAAATCAAAACACTTCTCAAACATTTTTTCAGTGCGACCCCATTTTAATTCCCCAGACTGTGTGCGGCCAGAGTGAAAGTCTGGGGGTCTGCCACTTGCTGAGTGGGTGGGGTGTGGATTACCTTCTGTTTTATTTTATTTATTAGTCACAAGTAAGGCTTACATTAACACTGCAATGAAGTTACTGTGAAATTCCCCTAGTCGCCACACTCCGGTGCCTGTTCGGGTCAATGCACCCTAACCAGCACGTCTTTCAGACTGTGGGAGGAAACCCACGAAGACACGGGGAGAACGTGCAAACTCCACACAGACAGTGACCCAAGCCAGGAATCGAACTGGGGTCGCTGGCGCTGTGAGGCAGCAGTGCTAACCACTGTGCCATCGTGCCGCCCACCTTCCGCAGCTGAGCGGGAGCGGGGGGAGTGAGGTTGAGCGTGGTGAGTTGTGGTGGGAATTAACCCTCCTCAATCTGTCCAATAGGAAAAGAGCACAAGTATTTAAAGGGGCCTCACACTGTTCACACTCAGTTCGAACTCCCTGGCAGCCATTGCTGCCACAACGCTCATCACCCCAATATCTCATCTCGTGACCCACAGTTTGGGAAGCCTTGACTTCTCAGCCTTGGAAGAAACCTTGTGTTGAGCCCTATAACAATGTTCCCTTGTTCCAGTGTTCCTCTTGTTGGTTCAAAACCAATCCTCTTTCAGATGCTGAAACCTGCATCCTAGCCAGCTGGGCTTGGGCTTCTGGCTGCTCGTGGGAGGGAAGCAGGTTCGAAGATCTCTCCTTTTCCCTTTTGGAACACTATAACTGGCTCCGCACTAACGAGCAGCCTGTTCTGTAAATTAGAAACTGAGCTGGAAGAGCTCTTTGTGCCTGTGTTTCATTTAGCTTGTGGCTTTCCTAAACTTATAATTTTCGTTTCACTTCTGTTTCCTGTTTCCATCTCTGGTTCTCCCTCTCCCTTTAGAATTTCACTTGGCAGCTATCACACCACAGATTTCACCTGTTACTTTCCGATGGCACTGCTGTACGCCAGGACACAGTGGAGCCTGTCCAAAGGGTTCAACAGCAAGGAGAGGAACAAGAGGAGGCCGTTCAGCCCCTTGATGCTGTTCAGCCATTCAGTGAGATCGTAGATAATCTGTCACCCAACTCTAAATCCCCACCTATGCCCCATCCATAATCCCTTAACTTTTAGTTAACACAAATCTATCAACTTCCCGGTTCGATTCCCGGCTTGGGTCACTGTCTGTGTGGAGTTTGCACGTTCTCCCCATGTCTGCGTGGGTTTCCTCCGGGCACTCCGGTTTCCTCCCACAGTTCAAGGATGTGCAGGTTAGGTGCATTGGCCACGCTAAATTACCCCTTAATGTACTGGGATGCGTAGGTTGGATGGATTAGCGGGTAAATATGTGGGGTTGCGGGGATAAGGCCTAGGTAGGATTGTTGTTGGTGCAGACTCGATGGGCCGAATGGCCTCCTTCTGCACTGTAGGGATTCTATGACTGTATGATTCAGATCTGAAATTAACAATTGACCTGGCACCAGATGCCATTTTCAGAAGAGAGATCCAAAGTGCACCACACTTTTCATGTAGAAAAGTTTACTAATTTTATTCTGGCCCCAGCTTTAATTATGTTTCTTAAGTCTCAGACTTCCCAGCTAGCAGATCACCCTATTATAGAAAGGATATTATTAAACTAAAGAGAGTGCAGAAAAGATTTACTCGGATGCTACTGGGACTTGATGGTTTGGGTTATAAGGAGAGGCTGGATATATTGGGAATTCTTTCCCTGGAGCGTAGGAGGTTTAGGGATGGTCTTATAGAGGTCTATTAAATAATGAGGGGCATAGATAGGGTAGTTAGTCAACATCTTTTCCTAAAGGTCGGGGAGTCTAAGACTAGAGGACATAGGTTTAAGGTGAGAGGGGAGAGATACAAAAGGGTCCAGAGGGGGAATTTTTTCACACAGAGGGTGGTGAGTGTCTGGAACGAGCTGCCAGAGGTAGTAGTAGAGGTGGGTACAATTTTGTCTTTTAAAAGGCGTTTAGACAGTAGCATGGGTAAGATTGGTATAGAGGGATATGGGCCAAACGCAGGCAATTGGAACGAGCTAATGGTAAAAACTGGGTGACATGGACAAGTTGGGCCGAAGGGCCTGTTTCCTTGCTGTAAACCTCTATGATTCTAAACAATTTCTCTGTTTCCCCTTGAAGATGAGGATTTAATACGGGGCGATAGGGGTCTTGTCCAATGCTTGGGGAACTAATTGTTTCAAGTATAAGGACATTTAGAGCCTTGAACTCACATCTTTCTCCAGTTTCTCTCCCATCTCCCCTCATGCCCTCTCAGTTCATCTTGTCCATGAGACCCGCCTCCTGCTCCATCGACCCTATTGGCTGTCACCCAGTTTCTCCACCTTCACCGACATTGTTAATGCTTCTCTCTCTTCAGGTGCTGTCAGCCTCTCCCTCAAATCATCATCCTTTCCGCAATAAATAAATCCTTGATCCCATCATCCTCGCAAACACCAGCCCCATTTCCGATATTCCAAGATGGCGCCAGAGCGAGGCGACTTCTTGTAAGTTGTGCCCAGCATACCCTCAAATTCTATTTTTTACTCTCGTTCTACGCTTCTAAAACTCTATTTGAACTCTGATAAACTCTGTATCAATGTTTTAATTCAATCTCTTCCAGATTTGGTGACCTTGTATTAAGTTGACCTTTCTCTACACCCTAGCTATGACTGTAACACTACATTCTGCACTCTCTCCTTTCCTTCTCTATGAACGGTATGCTTTGTTTGTATAGCGCACAAGAAACAATACTTTTCACTGTATGTTAATACATGTGACAATAATAAATCAAATCAAATCAAAACTGTACTCCTTCAGTGTATTCTTTATTCAACTGCTCTAAGATGTTTGCCTCCAGAGGAAACCTCATGGCATTGCCACATGACTACAGAATGCCAGAGGTGTCAATCAGACTGGTTACATTTCAAACATCCCCTCTTTCCATCTCAAACAAAAGATACAAAGATCCCTCTTTTCTTAGCAAACAAACAATATATTTACACAACATTCCAGTGTGACTATGAATTACCCAAGTTTCCCATTTTACACCCACAGTTCTCATGCATTAACACTGTTTGTTCTACTGGTCAGTCACTGGACATGCATTGCACACACAGGGCAGGATTTTCTGGCTGCGCTTGCCCAAAGGCCAAAAAACCCTACCCGAGGACCTTTGTATGGCCCACCCTCACCCAATACGCTTCCTGTGGTGGGCGGGACATAATATTTCATTCATGCAGGTGTCTTAGTGGAACGTGTGTGTGTTGACATTGGCTGTTCGTCTGGGTGATGCTCATTGTCTGGGAATGTCGTTCCCATGGCCCTTGGTGACTATTGTTCCATTGCGATTGGGACTTGTGGATCTCTGGGCTTGGTGGTTGCTCTGTACTCAGTGCAGCTGATGAGATCCCTCTCTCTGACTGGCCAATTGGTATGAAGCAACAACTTGGCTCATTGTTTGGGTACGCCTATGGTTACGCTGGTATATTTGGTTATTCACCCCTCCACTGCATACGATCGAGGTGGCAATTTTGGTACACATGTGCCAGGTTTCCATTTGGGCTGATTCCTGTTGAGAGTGTTGGAGGTTTGCATCGTAACTGGCTCTGCAATGGTTTGGCAGTCTTGTCAAACTGAAATTTGTCTTTCTATCATTTCACCGTGATATTTCCATTCACGCCTGTTACTATGTTTAGTTCCAATAGCTTTTTTTGCTATTGGAAGAGTAGTTTGTGCGCAGCATGACATTAGTGTCTGCATTAGATTACTTCTCATGCTTCCAGTCAGTGTGTTTCTCTACTCAAGGATTGCCCTGTCTATGTCCGTGCTTGATTTGCTCAATTTCTTGATGAGTCCGTTGGCGATTTTTACTGCCATCTCAGCCTTTCCATTCGACTGGGGATAGTGTGGAGTTGATGTGTGGTGCTGAATTTCCCAATCCTTTGTTAATGGGCTGAATTCTTCACTTGTGAACTGAGGGCCATTGTCACTCATCACAATGCCTGGAATGCCACACCAACTGAAATGGGCTTTCAGACATTCTGTTATCACTCTCACTGTCTTTGAAGTCAGCTTGTCTAACTCCCAGTATTCTGAATAGTAGTCTACAGTAACAAGATAATCAGCTCCTGCCAGCTACATCCGTCTGCGATGTGAAATGTTATCAATGGTTGTCTGGTTTGCCTCGCTTGGCACTCGTTACACACACTGCACTGGTCAATGGGGTCTTTAATTTCTTTGTTCATGTTTGGCAAGTCTCTTGCCTTTCTCATAATCCATTCAGTTCCTTGATGGCTTGCATGGATGTGTATTTCCTGCGTATCTCCTCTCATCTCCTTAGGGATGATATCTCCATTTCCTTTGTACAAGATTCCCTCTTGGGCTGTCAATTCATCCTGGTATACCCATTATGCTCTTGAGACCACGGGTCTGTTCCTGATGTTTGTCGGCCATTCTTTGGATCGCTTGGAGAGTTCATCTTGCTGGGTAGTTCACTGGATATTTACAATTTGTCAGATTCAATGGGCAGGATTCTTCGGCCTCTTAGCTGCTTGTTTCATGCCCGTGGAAGGCGGCGTGTAGTTTGCTTGCAGGAGGATTCTCTGGTCCCACTGATGTCAATGGGATTTCCCATTAATGTCACCCCATGCTTCCATGAAACCTGCTGGCGGAATCCCGCTGGCATTAACAGCCGGGGAATTCTAACCAATGTCTCTGCTGGGTTGATGACTTTGACCTCTTTTTAGGGGGGTTGATGACTTTGAGAACATGTTGAGTTGCTGTTTCATGTTGAATCGGGAAGATTTCACATTCCCTTGTCGCATCCTCAACTTACTTCACGGGGAGCGCTGCTCTCGACAGCATGTCTGTGATACATGTCCGCTTTTCAAGGAATGTTTGTCTGGAGCTCTGCATGACAACGTTCCGATGAGACAGGGGGATGTTGGTAGGGTACGGGAACCGTGGTGCACGAAGGTTGTGATGAACCTGGTGAATAAGAAAAGAGAGGCGTACAGAAGATTCAGAGAGCGAGGAGGTGTTAAGGATTTAGAGGAGTATACGGGATGTAGGAAGGAGCTTAAGAAGGAAATTAGGAGAGCGAGAAGGGGTCATGAGAAGGCCTTGGCGGGTAAGATTAAGGAGAATCCCAAGGCTTTCTACAAATATGTCAAGAGTAAAAGGATGAGATGTGAAGGCATAGGACCCTTAAAAGGTGAAGGGGGAAAAGTTTGTGCGGAACCGTTAGAAATGGCGGAGCTGCTTAATGAATACTTTACCTCGGTATTCACGGTGGAAAGGGATCTGGGTGGTTGTACTGCTGGTTTGCGGTGGACAGAAAGGATCGAGCATGTGGACATAAAGAAAGAGGATGTGTTGGAACTATTGAATGGCATCAAGGTTGGTAAGTCGCCGGGACCGGATGGGATGTACCCCAGGTTACTGTGGGAGGCGAGGGAGGAGATTGCGGAGCCTTTGGCGATGATCTTTGCATCGTCGATGGAGACGGGAGAGGTTCCGGAGGATTGGAGGATTGCAGATGTGGTCCCTATATTCAAGAAAGGGAACAGGGACAGCCCGGGAAATTACCGACCGGTGAGTCTAACCTCAGTGGTTGGTAAGTTGATGGAGAGGATCCTGAGAGACAGGATTTATGATCATCTAGAGAAGTTTAGTATGATCAAAAGTAGTCAGCACGGCTTTGTCAAGGGCAGGTCGTGCCTTACGAGCCTGGTTGAGTTCTTTGAAAATGTGACCAAACACATTGACAAAGGAAGAGCGGTGGATGTGGTCTATATGGACTTCAGCAAGGCGTTCGATAAGGTCCCCCATGCAAGACTTCTTGAGAAAGTGAGAGGGCATGGGATTCAAGGGGCTGTTGCCTTGTGGATCCAGAACTGGCTTGCCTGCAGAAGGCAGAGAGTGGCTGTGGAGGGGTCTTTCTCTGCATGCAGGTCAGTGACCAGTGGAGTGCCCCAGGGATCTGTTCTGGGACCCTTGCTGTTTGTCATTTTCATAAATGACCTGGATGAGGAAGTGGAGGGATGGGTTGGTAAGTTTGCTGACGACACCAAGGTAGGTGGTGTTGTGGATAGTTTGGAGGGATGTCAGAAGTTGCAGCGAGACATAGATAGAATGCAAGACTGGGCGGAGAAGTGGCAGATGGACTTCAACCCGGATAAATGTGTGGTGATCCATTTTGGCAGATCCAATGGGATGAAGCAGCAGTATAATATGAAGGGTACCATTCTTAGCAGTGTAGAGGATCAGAAGGACCTTGGGGTCCGGGTCCATAGGACTCTTAAATCGGCCTCGCAGGTGGAGGATGTGGTCAAGAAGGCGTACTGCGTACTGGCCTTCATTAATCGAGGGATTGAGTTTAGGAGTCGGGAGATAATGCTGCAGCTTTATAGGACCCTGGTTAGACCCCACTTGGAGTACTGCGCGCAGTTCTGGTCACCTCATTACAGGAAAGATGTTGAAGCCATTGAAAGGGTGCAGAGGAGATTTACAAGGATGTTGCCTGGATTGGGGGGCATGCCTTATGAGGATAGGTTGAGGGAGCTTGGTCTCTTCTCCCTGGAGAGACGAAGGATGAGAGGTGACCTGATAGAGGTTTACAAGATGTTGAGAGGTCTGGATAGGGTAGACTCTCAGAGGCTATTTCCAAGGGCTGAAATGGTTGCTACGAGAGGACACAGGTTTAAGGTGCTGGGGGGTAGGTACAGAGGAGATGTCAGGGGTAAGTTTTTCACTCAGAGGGTGGTGGGTGAGTGGAATCGGCTGACGTCGGTGGTGGTGGAGGCAAACTCGTTGGGGTCTTTTAAGAGATCTGGATGAGTACATGGGATTTAATGGGATTGAGGGCTATAGATAGGACTAGAGGTGGGGATGTGATCGGCGCAACTTGTGGGCCGAAGGGCCTGTTTGTGCTGTGGCTTTCTATGTTCTATGTTGTTCCCTTGCTTGTGTGTCGCATCCAGGTGATATCTTTGTAAGCAGAGTAACATTCTTTGTAATCGCTGTGGAGTAGATAGTCGCGGTTTGGGAAGAATGTTTTAAAGGTGTTTGTGGTCAGACTTTGCTGTCGCTCTCTCCAAACGGGTACTGATGGGAACGTGTCCTTGTTGCATGAGAGCTGCTCCCAAACCCGTCTTGCTGGTGTCACCCTGCAAGGTGGCTTCCTCATTGACATCATTGTACTTCAGTGCTGATTTTGGTGAACGCTGCCTCTTGTTCTCCTCCCCACACCACTGCACCTCCATGGCAGTGATGTTTTTATAGAATAGAATAGAATCTCCACAGTACAGAAAGAGGCCATTCAGCCCATCGAGTCTGTACCGACCACAATCCCACCCAGGCCCTATTCCCGTAACCCGTCATTTACCCTGCCAATCCCCCTGACACTAGGGTTAATTTATCATGGCCAATCAACCTAACCCGCACATCTTTGGACTGTGGGAGGAAACCGGAGCACCCGGAGGAAACCCACGCAGACACGGGGAGAACGTGTAAACTCCACACAGTCAGTGACCCGAGGTCAGAAATGAACCCGGGCCCCTGGCGCTGTGAGGCAGCAGTGCTAACCACTGTGCCACCCATGCCACCTCAGCTTGTGTACTGGTTCACACTCTGCTGACAAACTAGGCAAACATTTTGCTAGATAGTTCACAAATCCAACAAATCATTGCACTGCTTTCATATCTATTGGTTGCTGCATCACTGCTACAGCCCTCACTGTGTCAGGATCCAGGGGAAGACTTTTGACTCTCAGTACATGACCTGTGTCCTTGACTTCAGGCAATTTCAGTTGCCATCTTGTTCAGTTTCAGGTTCATCTGGTGAGCTCTCTCCAGCCGTCGTATTAAATTCAGATCATGGTCAGCTATGCCTTCTTCCATTATGTCTCCACATCTATAGACTAGTAGATGATTCACCATGGCATCCACTCAGGGAAGATCACTGGACATCTCATGTTGCCTGTGTTGTGCTGTGGAGTTGAGCTTATAAAGATGTACAGAATGTCTGTCAAGAATTAAAATACTAGAGGGGAAACAACAGTGTGTGGTCCCTTTAAAAAGTGGTTTTGTTCAATGCTGTGATGTTTGAAATGCAGAGTACGCACAGACTCTGAGTTGCAACATTTGTTTCGAGGACCAGACAACAGGATAAAGGGAACCTATCAGATTTTAATTTGCTGTTGTTGTCAACATCAAACCAATCTGAGTACAGGAATGTTGATAGGTCATAAGGATTATAAAAGAGCTCAACTACCTTGAATACAGTTCCACCAGAGGTTGAGCCAGAAGCAGGACCAGTTCCACTGGAGCAGTTAAAGGCAGTTAAGGGCAGTTATATCAACTTAAACAGTTAGTTCTTAATTCTGCTAGCTTCAGATATGTCTGAATAGAACTCACCATTTAACCAGCGAAAAGTTTCAAATCAGACAGTGCTTACAGGCAGCGGACAACTACCGAAGTACTCTAAAACTTCTGAACGCTATCAGACCTAATTGCATAGTTTTTTGAGAGTGACTAAAATTCCGTTGTTACTGTTTTGGTAATGAATGTTCCTTGTGTTTATTTGAACAGCATTTCAGTCAAACTTTCCTTTAATTAAAATGTTACTGGTTTTAATTAAAGTTCCTGTTTGATTAAAACTAAAATAACTTGTTAGTTATTCTCTTAAAGTGAGTGTCCGGTCTTGACGTTAATGAACCTCTAAACGGTAAGGTAGAACAGTTAACACCTTCCCAAACACTTTAACGGATTATGAAGTGAGGTAAAGGGGATTGACCCCTGCGTCATAACAGTTGATGCTCTTCCAGGGCCGTGGAATTGCCAAATAGGTTACGCAACCATCAGCATTTCTGAACATTGTCCAGAATGTAATTGGAAAGCTTTTTCTTTCATTCAGCTTCAGTTGCCAGTAGCCATCCTTCGCATCTAGCGTGGAGAATATTTTTGCCTTGGCAAGTTGCAGGAAAAATCCTTTGATGGTTGGCATGGGCTAGTGAGTTGTCTTCAGCGCTTTATTTAGACCCTATGGGTCTAAGCATACTCACAGGTTTCCAGATTGGTTGCTGACATCATGTTGCCAATCCAGTCTGTAGGTGTAAGACTAATCTATCTTTAATCAGATCGTCTATTAGCTGCCCAAATTCCCATGATTCTGCTAGCTGTGTTACTGCCATGAAATACCACTTAATGGGTCTCATTTTCACTTTGAACGCTAGCTTGGAATGCTTAACACTCATATGTAACAGGCACTCTGGGTTCAAAATGTACATTCAAACCTTTCAAGGTCCCTGCCATCTTTTTCTTTGCTTGTCTGTGAGATTGAGGGTGGTATACACTTTATGTATACACTCCCCGGTCATGGTATCAGCGTGGCTCTCTTCCTGGTTCAAACTTATTGATTAAGTCGATTGCAATCTCATAGTTATTTATTTATTTTATTTATTAGTCACAAGTGAGGCTTACATTAACACTGCAATGAAATTCCATGTTTTTGCTGTTGTAAATGGAAAAACTGCCAGTTTTGCCATGAATAATTTTTCCAAGTGGACTGGAGATGGAATTGGGAGATTTATTTACAGTTATTTTTACTCACTCAGTAATTTGCTTGCTACCTCTGTCTGTCTTTTCTTTGTGCGTTTTCTCTGCAGCCAGCAATTTCACTTGCAGCCTGTGTGTGCTGTTCTATGTGCCTTTCTGAGCCATGTCTTATTTTGCTATATGTGCGGGTTACGTTAATTGGCTACGCTAAATTGCCTATTAATGTCAGGGAGATCAGCAGGGTAAATATGTGGGGTTACAGGTAAAGGGCCTGGGTGGGATTGTGGTCGGTGCAGACTCGATGGGCCAAATGGCCTCCTTGTAGGGATTCTATGATTCTATGACTCTATGATATTCTTGCCACCTTCCAGCATGTTTCCTGGAAGTGGAGGCTTTAGCCACTGGCGGGATCCTCCAGTCCCTTGATATCTATAGCATTTTGCATTGCTTGCCTGTCCTGCTGCCAGGGAACTGGCCACAGGAGGTCGCCTTCGAGGGGGGGAGTGGGATTGGACTGGGTGGAATGTAAGAGGATAGGGGGAGTGAGGTGGGGGTGGGTGTAGGGCTGGGGTTGGAATGTGGGTGGGGGTGCGGGTGGGAGAGTGGGTGTGGGGGTGGGTGTGGGGGTGAGGGTGGGGGTGGAGTTAGGCTGTGGGGGTGGGTGGGGGTGGGGTTTGGGTGATGACTCAGAGATAGTTTTCTCCTGATCAGCAGCTTTTAAATTTGTGTCACTTTTCTGCTTCAGAATAGACCTTATCTCATTTCAAATGTTTCAGTGATATCTGAGCCTTGGAATTGGAGACTTCGGTAAACAGAGTTTCTCCCTCGAGTGTCTGGTTTGTTTTCCTTTGCTGCCTCCTGTAAGCTGTCCTGACCTGGGCACCAGGGGCATAGGTCATGACCTCCCTTTCCTGCCAATCCATTGAGGCCGGCCAGTATGTAGCAATTTTGACTAAAACTGATCGTGACTAACTTACTTAAAACCCAATTCCAATCGCTGGCCCGTATTGTCTCCCTGTTCACTGTCCCCATTTAAAAATTCACCACCCTCCTGTTCAAATCCCTCCCCACCTCTATAACTCCATCACTCAAGCCAGCCTCCCATCCATTGACTCTGTCTACACTTCCCGCTGCCTCGGCAAAGCAGCCAGCATAATTAAGGACCCCACGCACCCCGGACAGTCTCTCTTCCACCTTCTTCTGTTGGGAAAAAGATACAAAAGTCTGAGGTCACGTACCAACCGACTCAAGAACAGCTTCTTCCCTGCTGCTGTCAGACTTTTGAATGGACCTACCTCGCACTAAGTTGATCTTTCTCTACACCCTAGCTATGACTGTAACACTACATTCTGCACTCTCTCCTTTCCTTCACTATGTTTGGGATGCTTTGTCTGAATAGCGGGCAAGAAACAACCCTTTTCACTGTACTAATGCACGGGTGGCATGGTGGCACGGTGGTTAGCACTGCTGCTTCATAACTCCAGCGACCTGGGTTCGATTCCCAGCTTGGGTCTGTGTGTGGAGTTTGCATGTTCTCCCCGTTTCTGTGTGGGTTTTCTTCGGGTGCTCCGGTTTCCTCTGACAGTTGAGAGATGTACGGGTTAGGTGCATTGGCCACGCTAAATGGCCCCATATTGTCCTGGGATGCATAGAATTAGCGGGGTAAATATGTGGTGTTACGGGGATAAGGCCTAGGTGGGATTGCTTTTGGTGCAGACTCAATGGGCTGAATGGCCTCCTTCTGCACTGTTGGGTTTTATGACATCTATATGAAAGTAATAAATCAAATCAAAACTTCCTCCAGCTCTCCACCCCGCCGAGCTTTCTGAGCTCCTCCAATCCTGAATTCTTGTGCGAGCCTTGATATTCATTGCTCCATCATTTGCGGCCATCCCCTCGGATGCTGAGGTCAGAAGCTCTGGAGTTGACTGTGTGTAAACCCACCCGTCACCTTAAACCCTCAGCGTGTGACATCCGGACTCGTAGCAATGCTGGTGTAGGGCGCATGGTTGGAGCGTTGGAAACAACAGAACTAGGCCGAGAATGATATCACAGAGATCAACTCACTAGCGTGACATCCGTGTCCATTCAAATTATTCCGATATCAACATTTAACTGCACGAGGGCTATTGAATCCTGGGTCTGTTTTCAGAGCCAGGCACCCAGCCCGCGCGTAAAGTGAATTTGAAGAATTTATGCTATTGCAAAGTGTCTGGAAGTGCTTTGGGGTGTTTTTGAAGGTGTTGTGGTAAATCCCTGCAATGTCGCTGCATCCACGTAGGGAGGGCAGAGGATTTGATGGCCTGTTCACACTAAGGCTGCAACAGGGATAGGGATAGGCCTGGCAGTGTCTTGGCTCTGCAGCAAGATGGGAAGATGGTGAAGGGGCAGCGGAGAGGGAAAGATCGGCATAATGCCCTCTGCCACTTTGGAGCTGGACTCCTCCATTCTCCTGGACAGCGGCAAGAGGATGCCTGGCACCCAGTACCTCACTGGGCATCCCCATCAGCGTGCTCCTGTATGCCACTGCCATCTGAACCTTGTGCAGCAGAGCTCACATGCCACCTTGCCCTCTGGTGAGCTGCAACATCAATTATTCCCTGGCCTGGCTGCAGCCCACTCATGCCCAGTGTCCTCACCATCTGCAGATTCTAACTTTACACAGGCAGGGCTGATACCTGAGCTGGCGGCTGCCGGCTGAAGTGAGGCACCCTCTTCATCAGTGCTGTGCTGTGGCTCTCTCTCCTCTCCTAGGGCTGCTGAGACTGGGCTGCTGTTCTCAGGCGTCTGACGGCAGTAGGCAGGGACAGAATGAGATACTGGGGATGAGTTGGAAAACTGGAGGTCCCTGGTCGCACCATCAGCAGTTTACACATCATCCCGGGTGGCAGGATGAGGTTGAGCTGAGAGTTGAGAAAGGGCATGAGGCAGAAACGATCCATCATCCTCAATGATCATGGAGATGGTGGGTGATACCAGCTCCCTTGCAGCCAACCCCAAGATGCTGAAAGCAATCTCCCCCACAGGGCTTGGGAGATTCAGGCGTCCTTGTGCCCTGCCAGCTCCACCCTATTGTGCATCACCTTGCCCTGCAAAGGTGAGAGGGCAGTTCTTGCCTAACACTCTATTTGTTTAAAGTTTATTTATTCGTGTCACAAGTAGGCTCACATTAACACTGCAATGAAGTCACGGGGAGGCGATGGCCTAGTGGTATTATCGCTAGACTATTATCACTATTATCGCTAGACTATTATCACTATTATCACTGTGCCACCGTGCAGCCGGCACGGTGGCACAGTGGTTAGCACTGCTGCTTCACAGCTCCAGGGACCTGGGTTTGATTCCCGGCTTGGGTCACTGTCTGTGTGGAGTTTGCACATTCTCCTCGTGTCTGCGTGGGTTTCCCTCCGGGTGCTCCGGTTTCCTCCCACAGTCCAAAGATGTGCGGGTTAGGTTGATGGGCCATGCTAAAATTGCCCCTTAGTTTCCTGAGCTGTGTAGGTTAGAGGGGTTAGCGGGTAAAATATGTCAGGATATGGGAGTAGGGCCTGGGTGGGATTGTGGTCGGTGCAGACTCGATGGGCCGAATGGCCTCTTCCTGCACTGTCGGGTTTCTATGATTCTATGATGACTATCAATCCAGAAACTCAACTAATGCCATGGCAGAGAGTGGAATTTGAATTCACTAAAAATATCTGGAATTAAAATCTACTGATGACCACAAAACCATTGCCGATTGTTGGAAAAACCCATCTGGTTCACTAATGTCCTTTAGGGAAGGAAATCTGCCGTCCTTACCTGGTCTGGCCTACATGTGATTCCAGAGCCACGGCAATTTGGTTGACTCTCAACTGCCCTCAGGCAACTAGGGATGAGCAATAAATGCTGGCCAGCCAGCGACGCCCATGTCCCACGAATGCATAAAAAAAAGTTACTGTGAAAATCCCCCAGTTGCCACATTCCGGCGCCTGTTCGGGTACACTGAGGGAGAATTTAGCATGGTCAATGCATCTAACCAGCATGTCTTTCGGACTGTGGGAGGAAACCGGAGCACCCGGAGGAAACCCACGCAGGCACGGGGAGAACGTGCAAACGCCACACAGACAGTGACCCAAGCTGGGAATCAAACCTGGGTCCCTGGTGCCGTGAGACAGCAGTGCTAACTGCTGTGCCACTGTGCTACAGCTGGAGGAACGTGGAGGCTGGGAGAGGCAGGTATGAAGCTGGCAGCGTTGGTAGGTGTGTGCCGGTCAGGTGGAGTCTCTGAGTGTTAGGTGTGAACCGTGAGACAGTGAGTGCTGCCAAATGATTGCTGAGATTGTGGTGCATTGAACAGGGTCTGGGATTGGTGGGGTGGGAGAATGGAGATGTCACATAAATGTCACACTTTGACCAGCCATGTGTGTGAGGTTCTTTTGGTGAATTGCTGCTGGGCTCTTGGGGTCAGATGCTGGAAAGTGACCTCCCTGACCACCTGCTCCCAATTCCCATGAAGAGTGTTCCTTGCGGATCTCCTGGCTCCTCACAGATTATGATGTATTGCACCCCCCCCCCCCCCCCCCCCCCACCCCCACCCCTCCCTCCACCAATAAGGCTTATCATGCCACATCTGTGACTTGGAGTCCTCCCTCCACCCCGGTATTCCATTTTCCTTGTTTCTTATTACAGCAGCAGTCTTCAGCAGCATGTTGTTCAAAGCAGGTTCTCTTTAATAGGGACAGACTGCCTTTAAGAACAGCAGGCTGGCTGCACCATGTGCTATCAGATCATACTGCGCGGATCCCTGCTAGAGGCAGCCAATAGAGTGGCCTGAAAAACGACACCTTCTCTCACACCTTCCAACATTGGCGCACTCTGTCTGCACTCACCGACCCTCCACACCAGCCCCTTCAACACCTGTGACCTCTGCCACCTAGAGGGCAAAGGTAGCAGATGCATGGAAAGATCACCACCTGCAAGTTCCTCTCCAAGCCACTCACCATCCTGACTGGGAAATATATCGCTGTTCCTTCACTGTCGCTGGGTCAAAATCCTGGAACTCCCTCCCTAACAGCACTGTGGGTATACCTACACCACATGGACTGCAGCGATTCAAGAAGACAGCTCACCGCCACCTTCTCAAGGGCAATTAGTGATGATGTGGAGATGCTGGCGTTGGACTGGGGTGGGCACAGTAAGAAGTCTCACAACACCAGGTTAAAGTCCAACAGATTTATTTGGAATCACGAGATTTCGGAATGCTGCTCCTTCTTCAGGTGAGTGGAGAGTTGGGTTCACAAACAGGGCATATATAGACACAGGCTCAATTGCAAGATGATGTTTGGAATGCGAGTCTTTACAGGTAGTCTGCGTTATAGGTCGACCTGAGTGGGTTCGTGATCTGTAGTCCTTTCAGGATTTTGTCTGCTTTCTTGCATAGAATCATAGATTCCCTACAGTGCAGAAGGCGGCCATTTGGCCCATTGAGTCTGCACCAACAACAATCCCTATCCCCACAACCCCACACATTTACCCCACCAATCCCTCTAACCTACACATCCCTGGATGCTAAGGGGCAATGTAAGCATGGCCAATCCACTTAACCCGCACATCTTTGGACTGTGGGGGGAAACCGGAGCACCCGGAGGAAACCCACGCAGACACAGGGAGGTGCAAACTCCACACAGACAGTGACCCAAACCGGGAATCGGACCCAGGTCCCTGGCGTTAAGAGGTAGCAGTGCTAACCACTTTGCCACCGTGCTGCATCTTTGTAGAAACTTGATGCCTGTGTCGATATGCGCGATCTTCTTGGAGATCTTGGAATTAGGGACGGGCAATAAATGTAGGTGTAGCCAGTGACACCCAGATCCAGAGAAAAATATAAATAAAAAATAAAGGAAGTGCTTAATGTTCAACCTTTGCCAGCTGGAGTAACACCCTTTGGTTCAGACTGTCCAGTTCTCCACAGGCCGTCTGGCAGTTTATAAGCAGCAACAGTTGTGTGAGTGTTTGGTTTTTCCATTTACCAGAATGTCATAACTCCTACTTCAGTCGACGCTCCCCACCCCTACGTCCAGTTTTGGATCTGGCAAAAGCGGGCGACTTTACTTCACTCAGATTCCACCCCTCCCCACACCTCAGGAACGTTTAAAATTCCGAACAGTCCCAGAGTGAGAGAACTGCGCTCTGCCAGAACTCATCGGAAGGCTGGATGGTGTTAACAGGCGCAGTAAATCTGCCGGGTCCTGACATGAGACTTCCTGACCATTCCAATGGCATTCCCAATATAAACTCGCCGGACTCACTGAGACTTCCTGAATCTGGGAAGTTTACTTTGGGGAGCTGGAAGCATCTGAGCATGACCAGCGCTGTCACCTTGTCCAGAACAGCTGACACCACCTGTGCTTAATTACCAGGTCTAAAACTATTTATTTATTTATTAGTCACAAGTAGACTTACATTAACACTGCAATGAAGTTACTGTGAAAATCCTCCAGTCGCCACACTCTGGCGCCTGTTCGGGTACACTGGGGGAAAATTTAAATTTTAAGTTTATTTATTAGTGTCAGAACTAGGCTTACATTAACACCGCAATGAAGTTACTGTGAAAATCCCCTAGTCGCCACACTCCGGCGCCTGTTCGGGTACACTGAGGGAGAATTTAGCTCAGCCAATGCATCTAACCAGCACGTCTTTCAGACTAAAGCTAAAACTAATCTGTGGTTCAGTGATGGATGAAATTCCTCGGAGGACAATGGATGCTGGTTATATTCATAGAATCATAGAATCCCTACAGTACAGAAGGAGACCAACCAGCCCATCGAGCTTGTACCAACCACATCGCACCCAGACTCTATTCCCAGAACCCCACATATTTACCCTGCTAATGCCCCTGACAGTAGGGGCAATTTAGCATGGCCAATCAACCTAACCCGCACACCTTTGGACTGTGGGAGGAAAGTGGAGCACCCGAGGAAACCCACGCAGACACGGGGAGAACGTGCAGACTCCACACAGACAGTGACCCAAGCCGGGAATCGAACTCAGGTCTCTGGAGCTGTGAGGCAGCAGTGCTGACCACTGTGCCACCGTGCCGCCCATAAATTTTAATTCCCTGATCAGGAATCGAACCCAGGTCGCGGTCGCGAAGGCGCCGAATCCTAACCACTAGACTACCAGTCTCGACTCTAGACTCTTGGGGCAGGAGCGATTGGAAAATCCTGCTCTTGGCTGAGGTGTCAATGGTGTGAAGCTACAAGCTGTGGGATCGTGGCTGAATATCTCTAATTCAGAATCCCCCCCTAAAAGCACCTTAATCACCACTTGCTCTATCCAGAAGTGCTTGCTGGTAGAGGCTTCTTTTTGGATCTCAGTGTGAAGAGCAGTCAAGTTGCTGCAATCCCTGTCTATGTCGCTATCATGAATATTCTCCTTGTGATGGCTCAGGCACTAAAGTACTTCTGGAAGCCAGTGAGCTAGTGCTGCCATCATTGTGAGCTGCCATTCTCACCCCCACACAAACTTCACTCGGTCACTCTCTGTATCCTTCACGGTCCCCGAGCTCCCCACCCTGGAAAGCCTGGTGCTCTGAAATCTTCATGAAACAATGCCCTTCACCTGAGTCTCTTAACAATTTAACTAACATACTGTTATCAGATCAGTCACAATCCCATTGAATGGCAGAGTAGACTCGATGGGCCAAATGGCCTGCTTTTGCTCCCACACCTTAGGGTCGTATGATCTGTCATGTTGTGAGAGTGTGTGTGTGTGTGTGTGCATCTGTATGTGCGTGTGTGTGAGGGGGTGGTGTGTGTGCGTGAGAGTGTGTGTGTACGTGTGTGAGTTTGTGAGGGGGTGGTGAGAGTGTGTGTGTGCGTGCGTGAACATGTGTGAGGGGGTGGTGTGTGTGTGTGTGAGAGTGTGTATGTGTGTGTGTGTGTGTGTGTGAGGGGGTGGTGGGTGTGTGTGTGTGTGAGGGGGTGGTGTGTGTGTGAGGGTGTGTATGTGAGTGTGTGTGTGTGTGAGGGGGTGGTGGGTGTGTGTGTGAGAGGGTGGTGGGTGTGTGTGTGTGAGAGTGTGTGTGTGTGTGTGTGTGAGGGGGTGGTGGTTGTGTGTGTGAGGGGGTGGTGGGTGTGTGTGTGAGAGAGTGTGTGTGTGTGTGTGTGTGTGAGAGGGTGTGAGGGGGTGGTGGGTGTGTGTGTGAGGGGGTGGTGGGTTGTGTGTGTGTGAGAGGGTGGTGGGTGTGTGTGAGGGGGTGGTGGGTTGTGTGTGTGTGAGAGGGTGGTGGGTGTGTGTGTGAGAGGGTGGGGGTGTGTGTGTGACAGTGTGTGACAGTGTGTGTGTGAGAGGGTGGTGGGTGTGTGTGAGAGAGTGGTGGGTGTGTGTGAGAGAGTGGTGGGTTGTGTGTGTGTGTGAGAGAGTGTGTCTGTGTGTGTGTGTGAGAGAGTGGTGGGTGTGTGTGTGTGTGTGTGAGAGAGTGTGTGTGCGTGTGTGAGAGGGTGGTGGGTGTGTGTGTGAGAGGGTGGTGGGTGTGTGTGTGAGAGGGTGGTGGGTGTGTGTGTGAGAGGGTGGGGGTGTGTGTGTGACAGTGTGTGACAGTGTGTGTGTGAGAGGGTGGTGGGTGTGTGTGAGAGAGTGGTGGGTGTGTGTGAGAGAGTGGTGGGTTGTGTGTGTGTGTGAGAGAGTGTGTCTGTGTGTGTGTGTGAGAGAGTGGTGGGTGTGTGTGTGTGTGTGAGAGAGTGTGTGTGTGTGTGTGAGAGGGTGGTGGGTGTGTGTGTGAGAGGGTGGTGGGTGTGTGTGTGAGAGGGTGGTGGGTGTGTGTGAGAGAGTGGTGGGTTGTGTGTGTGTGTGAGAGAGTGGTGGGTGTGTGTGTGAGGGGGTGGTGGTTGTGTGTGTGTGTGAGAGGGTGGTGGGTGGGTGTGTGTGAGAGGGTGGTGGGTGTGTGTGTGAGAGGGTGGTGGGTTGTGTGTGTGTGTGAGAGGGTGGGGGTGTGTGACAGTGTGTGACAGTGTGTGTGTGTGTGTGGGGGGGCGGTCGGTGGGGGGGTGGGGGGTGGTTTGGGGGTGTGTGGGGGGCGGGGGTGGAGCAGGGAATGGATTGAGTTGAGCTGTAACATAAACTGCACAATAAGACTTTCCCTCCGCTGCCTGTCTGCTAAAACCCGCTGGATGGGATTTTCCAGCCGCACTCACCCCAAAGCCGGAAAATCCCTCCCGAGGTCAACGGACCTTTGCATGGTCCGTGTCCCGCCTTCTGCGATCCCCGTGGCGGGCGGGACGGGAAGATTCCGGCAGCTTTTCAATACTCAGAGAAAACCATGGATGACGCACATTCCATCCAGGGGGTGAATTCTGAATCAAAGCTTGAGAAGTGATCGAGCTCTCTGTGCGTCCTCGCTGATACTGCCTTCTTGCTGCTTGCTTTAATTTCAAACCACACCAGGTGATTCTGACCAAAGTCCTCGTATGCTGAGATTTCCATTTCAAGATTCCAGTGAGCCTCTCACTTCAGTGAGATTCCACTTTCCCGACTGCTCCAGGAAGCCAGCCAGGAAATATCGGAAGGACAAATGGCCTTCCATCAATGACCACGGGACAAATAATGTTGTTCTATGGTTGTTGATCTGCCCTCTGCGGCCTTTTCTGAATATTTATTCATTCTGGGGGTGTGACTGGCTTCAGTAAGACTGATACCTCGTTGCTTTGAGAAGGTGGTGCTGTGTCAGTCCTTCAGTTGGACCTGTGGAAGCGAGTTTGCGATAAACTGCATGTCTGACTGGGCCACATCCCAATCAGTTAAACATTGGCCATGTTGGCGTGGGACTGGAGTCACTTACAAGCTCGGATTGCGTAAGGATGGAAGTTTTCTCTCCCTGAAGGATATTAGTTAACCAGATAGGGATTTTCAAAAAAATCAACAAATCAACAGCTCACGGCCACTTTTACTGATAAATCATAGAATCATAGAATCCCTACAGTGCAGAAGGAGGCCATTCAGCCCATCGAGTCTGCACCGACAACAATCCCAGCCAGGCTCTATCCCCGTAACTCCACGTATTTACCCTGCTAATCCCCTGACACTCAAGCGACAATTTAGCATAGTAAGAAGTTTCGCAACACCAGGTTAAAGTCCAACAGGTTTATTTGGAATCACGAGCTTTCAGAGTGCTGCTCCTTCATCAGGCGAGTCACTCACATACCTGATGATGGAGCGGCGTTCCGAAAGCTGATGATTCCCAAATAAACCTGCTGGGACTTTAACCTGGTGTTGTGAGACTCCTTACTGTGCCCACCCCAGTCCAACGCCGGCAACTCCACATCACAATTTATCACGGCCAATTTTCCTAACCCGCACATCTTTGGAATGTGGGAGGAAACTGGAATACCAGAGGAAACCCACATCTGGGCCGGAATTCTCCAGCCGTTCATGCCGGTGGGATTCTCAGGTCCTGCCGGCAGTGCACTGCCGCTGGCGGGTTTCCCGCCAGCTTGGGGTGAAGTTGGCAGGAGCAGAAAATTCTGCCGCTAGCAAACAAGGCGCCACCTCCCGCCAGCGGGAAGCACGTGTCTGGGAGGCTGGAGAATCTCATCCCTGGTCTTTTATATAACAGGTCTTTTATTTCCAATTTTTAAAAAAATGAATTCAAATCCTCAAACTTATTGCTGGGGTTAGAATCTCTGTGCTGTCCTTGGATGACTAAAACAAAACACTGGATTCTCAGGAACTGGAAAAAAACACCCCACGGAAAGCCCTGGAAAATTTCAGCAGATTTGGCAGCATCTGTGGAGAGAGAAACCAGCTTAAAAAGTATTTTGCTGCCTCTCATTTCATCCAGTTTGTGGTTTCCTTTCATTTTAAAATGGGGAAAGGCAGTGATGTTGTGGTCATGTCACTGGACTTGAATCGCAGAGGCCCAGGCTGATCCTCTGGGGGACGAAGGTTTAAATCCCACCACGGCAGCTGGTGGAATTGAAGTTCAGTTAATAAATCTAGAATTGGAATTGGCTCACCTCAGTAACGGTGACCATGACAACTATCATCGATTCTCGTAAAAACCCATCTGGTTCAGTAATGTCCTTTAGGGAAGGAAATCTGCCGTCCTTACCTGGTCTGGCCTATATGTGACTCCAGAGCCACATCAATGTGGTTGGCTCTCAACTGCCCCTCTGAAATGGCCTAGCAAGCCAAACAGTTCAAGGGCAACTCGGGTTGGGCAATAGATGCTGGTCAGAACTGCACGCAATACTCCAAATGTGGCCGAACCAAGGTTTTATATAGCTGCAACATGATTTGCCAACTCTTGTACTCAATAAAAAAGACACCAAAAAAAAAATCCTTTGATTCAATTCTCCCTCTCGCAGATATCCAGATTCCCCGTGGATGCATGTATGCCAGTCGCCACAACACTCCATGTGGTACTGAAGTTCCGCATTCTCACCACTCTGCAGGTAAAGGTGTTTTTTTCTGAATTCCTTGTTGCATTTATTAGTAATTCCCCCCCCCCCCCCCCCCACCCCCCCTTCCCCACCCCCCCCTTCCCCACCCACACTTCTGGTCTTGTCCGCAACCGGAAACATCTTTTCTCCAGCTACCCTCTCAAACCATTTCACAATGTTGCAAAGCACTAGGAGCTAACCCCTCAGCTTCCCCTTTCCCCAGAGACAATGCAGCGACTGCACTTTGTAAATAGTCCATTTGGCTGTAAAAAGTGCTGACAGGTTTTGGGTCATGGGGCGTGCTATAGCAATGCAAATCCTTCCTCTTGTTGCCACTGCTCGGGAATGGGAAAATGGCTGCAATGCTGGGAAACTTGACAAAGGTGCCAAGACAACTGAGGAACAAACGTGCCATTGTCTGTGGAAGGTTCTGCTAGATTTCCAGCTTTAATCTACAGCACTGCCATCCAACTTCATTCTCCCAGTGTTGTGACTGGCCCCCACCATGGGTAGAGAAGTTAAAATGGGTTATGGAAGCCAGCCGACTCATAATACAAAACAAAAACATTCACTGCAGTTCCTCACCAGCTGCTGAAAAGCCACATTCTGCGAATTGAATTCTACAACTGAAACCATTGTTGCTTCACTGAAATCTGTTTGTGGACAAATGTTTAGAGATACTCCCTAGAAGTTAAGGGAATATCTCTAAATGTTAGTACGCACAAACCAGCATTAGTTTCTTGTTTTTGATAGCTCTCTTGTTTGGCATCATTGCTGGGAATAAAGTGTGAACTTTGCACAAGCAACCCCCTCGTTTTGTCGAAGGTCTTTATTGAGTCATTTTAATTCAGAAGAAAGAATTTGCATTTCTACCAGGTCTTCCAGAAGACCGTAAGCATTTGTTCCTTTATTGTGTGACTGATAGGAGGCCACATGAATATTAACACACACATACATGGCTTATTTCACTAGAATAGATAGAACAAAGAAAAGTACAGCACAGGAATAGGCTCTTTGGCCCTCCAAGGCTGTGCCGATGCCCTAACTAAACTAAAAGAAACCTTCTGCCCTTACTCAGTCCGTATCCCTCTATTCCCTCCCTGTTCATGTACCCATCCAGATGCCTCTTAAATGTTGCTAATGTGCCTGTTTCCACCACCTCCTCTGGCAGCGCGTTCCAGGCACCTGCCACTCTCTGAGGGAAAAACCTCCACTGCACATCTCCCTTAAACTTTCCCCCTCTCACCTTGAACCTGTGCCCCCTTGTAATTGACACTTCCGCCCTGGGAAAAAGCCTCTGACTATCCACCCTGTCTATGCCTCTCATAATTTTGTCGACCTCTAACAGGACTCCCCTCAGCCTCCGTCTTTCCAGTGAAAATAATCCTAGTTTATTCAACGTCTCCTCATAGCCAACACCCTCGAGACCAGGCAACATCCTGGCGAACCTTCTTTGTTCTCTCTCCAAAGCTTCCATGTCCTTCTGATAGTGTGTCGGCCAGAGCTCCACGTAATACAGATATGTACAACATGAGTATAGGAGCCTGTTGTACACACATCTTACACTGTAGGTCCATACCCACAACTCCCAGCTCATATGAGACATGACATCACTTCCTTCAGTGACTCTCCACTTAAAGTCTCTCGCACAACATCCCCCTTTCCCCCAAAAAATAACAGCACATCCTGTTGATCAGAAAACATGTGTACAATATACAACGATGATTCAGGGTAATAAAACAGAAAGAAAACAAAACATCATTTACAATTACACAAAACCAAGAATCTCAAAACTGATTCAATCATAACTTGTGATTGTAAATCTCTGCTCAGAAGTGTGAGATATGGGGCAGTACAGTGGCACAGTGGTTAGCACTGCTGCCTCACAGTGCCAGGAACCAGGGTTCTATTCTGGCCTTGGGTCACCCTCTGTGTGGAGTTTGCACATTCTCCCCGTATCTGGGTGGGTTTCCTCCGGGTGCTCCAGTTTCCTCCCACACTCCAAAGATGTTCAGGTTGGGCGTATTGGCCAAGAGAAATTTGTGGGGTGGGGTTGTGAGGATAGCGCAGGGAGAAGACTTGGGTAAGATACTCTGTCAGGGAGTTGGTGCAGACTTAATGGGCCGAATGGCCTCTTCTGTATGAAGTGATTCTATGATTCACAACGCTTATGATTCTCTGACAGCCCAGAATCTGTGACAACCTGTTCTTTACCTGTACACATGGCTTCCTCATTGTCAGATCTTGTCTTTGACCTTGTGTGTAGTGCAACAGGAGTGTCCGGTGCAGTAATATTGTACAGTTCTCCTCTTAGTTGACTCTGGCTCTGGCATCATTGGGTGACGTGACCCCATATAATCTATGCTGATTGCACATCCCAGTGACCTCTGCAGAATATCAATGAATGACTGAGAACTTTGACCTTTGCAATCCAGCCAATACTGGTCCTGCCTCAACAGAAAGTGCTGGAAAATCTCAGCAGGTCTGACAGCATCTATGGAGAGAGACTAGAGCCAACATTTCGAGTCTGGATGACTCTTCATCACTCTGGTCTTATGGAATCAAGGGTTACCGCTGTTGATTTGATTTGATTGATAACGTTGACATGTCTCACAGGATAAAAGCAAATTACTGCGGATGCTGGAATCTGAAACCAAAAGAGAAAAATGCTGGAAAATCTCAGCAGGTCTGGCAGCAACTGTAAGGAGAGAAAAGAGTTTTGAGTCCAGATGACCCTTTGTCAAAGCTAAAAGGCATAGAAAGTGGGGGATATTTGTACTGCAGGGGGAGGGAATGAAAGATGAGTCATAGCCATAGAAACCAGGGAAAAAGACTGCTAATAGCTGTCCACGGAGAGATTAAAGGGTGTGAATGGCCAAACGGCAGAGAAGCTGTAAGCTGCGACAGATGGAGATGTTGGGGGAGGGGGGGAAATGGGACAGAGGTAAAATGTAGAAAAGGGGAAGCGGGGAAGAGAAAAGGTAAGGGAAGGGGGACGAAGTAAGGGGAAAGAGTGGGGGGGGGAAGAAAAATGAAGAAAGACAATAAAGAAATAAAAGGTTGAGAACAGTAAAAAATAAATAAAATAGAATGAAAACAAAGGGTCGAGAAGGGGTGGAGCTAATCATCTGAAGTTGTTGAATTCGATGTTGAGACTGGAAGGCTGTAAAGTGCCTAGCTGGAAGATGAGATGCTATTCCTCCAGTTTGTGTTGAGATGTAACCATCATCTCGACATCCCTGTTGATTCCCAACCAGTAGACTGTCTCTCTGGTACAATCTATCCTTGATATAATGAGGTTAGAGTATCAGAACACAGAGCTTTGGGTATCAGGACATGTTTCCCTTTAAAAATCACCCCTCGGGATATACCAAGTACATCTCAATATAGTAAAAGAGAGTCTAGATGTTCAGTTATTTCCTGTATGATGTCAAGATATTAGCATTTGCTGCTGTCTTGATTATAAACTTAAGCGACTGCTTAACATTCTTCTGTGGAGATGCAATCCCAATCATAGCGAACTCGGACTGCGTTATAGCATCAACATATCGATTCACATTGATGATATGGAACTCTTGTTCAACCAGCATCTGAGTATTCAGATCCTCTTTAAGTTGATGCACTCATCTTATCAGCTCTGACTCATGGATCTGGAAGTTGACATGTTTAACAATTCATTCCAGCGCGTCGCTGGCTGGGCCAGCGTTTATTGCCCACCCTGATTGCCCCTTGAGAAGGTGATGGTGATCTGTCTTCTTAAACCACTGCAGTTGACGTGCTGTAGGTATACCCACAGTGCTGTTAGGGAGGGGGTTCCAGGATTTTCACCCAGCGACAATGAAGAAACGGTGATATATTTCCAAGTCAGGATGGTGGACATCAGATGCGGAGCTTCTGTCTCAGAGCCTGTCTCCTACACAGTGCCACAGGATCTCACACTATCGAACATCCAATCGTTTATCTCATTGCTGTGGGATCTTGCTGCGCACATATTTGGCTCCTAAATTTGCCCACAGTGATTTTAGTTCAAAAGTACCCAAGTGGCGATGAAGCGTTTTAACACATCCTGCGATGGTGAAAGGTGCTATATAAATGCAAGCTCTTTATTATCTATTATGGGTGATGCTGGGATGGGGAGGTGTTGGGAAAATTGGCCTTTTTTGACTGCTGGTTGCTAGGGAAGAGCTACAAATCAGACAGCACCCACACCTCCTGCTCCACACACCTCACACACATCCTGCTCCTGGTAACTGTCCAACCAGCCAGCAAACAGGGAACAAATGTGAGCCAAATAGTTGGCAAATAAATGCAGCTGAATTCTTGACTGAATTAGTGACTTGTGAACGCATTGCAGAAGTTACAAAGCAGCTTTATGATGTTGCCAACTTTTACATGAACATTAGTACCCTTCTTGCGTGGATATTGGAGAGCTAGCAACGGGGCAGGATGTGTGTTCAATATGGAGAACAGGAAACGTGGTGGTTGGCTGATCTCTGCCCCTCCCCCGCGATCAACATTCACCCGAAGCCTAAACAAACAAAATGGAGGCTAAGCCAAAGAAACATATTTGAGGATCAGAACATTGATCAAAGGGGTGGGTTTGAAGAGGAATCTTTTAAGGTGGTACAGTGGTTGGCACTGCTGCCTCACAGCGCCAGGGACCTGGGTTCACTTCCTGGCTTGGGTCACTTTCTGTTTGGAGTCTGCACGTTCTCCCCATGTCGGCGTGGGTTTCCTCCGGGTGCTCCGGTTTCCTCCCACAGTCCGAAAGACGTGCTGGTTAGGGTGCATTGGCCATGCTAAATTCTCCCTCAGTGTACCCGAACAGGCGTCGGTGTGTGGCAACTAGGGGATTTTCAAAGTAACTTCATTGCAGTGTTAATGTAAGCCTACTCGTGACACTAATAAATAAACTTTAACTTTAATGGGGTTGAGGGCAGGTGGAGAGGGTTTGGGGAGGGAATTCCAGAACACCGGCCTATCACAGCTGAAGACATTGGTGGGATCTTCCGGTCCTGCTGATGGTGACACCCTGCACGATGGAGGGTGTGGACAACTGGAAAACTCATTGACAGCGGCTGGTCTGGAAGAACTGCCATCACTTAATGGCAGGCTGTCTCTACCACTGCAAAACACGCTGTGGGGTGTGGAATGGGGCGGGGGCGGGGGTGGGGGGGGAACAGAGTCACCAATAATAAAGGGGATTGGTTTGTAAAAGAATTGGAGGGTTGGAGAAATCGGTGGAGGGTTGTGGTATAGTCTAATGGAGGTTACGGCAATGGGAGGCTGGGGAACACTAAAACCACAGAAAGATTTGAACACCGGTCAAAAGGGTTGGGGAGTTTTGGAATGACCAAGTTAGGAGGTAGCAAGATGCACTGCAGCAATTCACCAAAGACCCTTAGACAGCACCTTCCAAACCCAAGACCACTTCCATCCAGAAGGACAAGGGCAGCAGATACATGGGAACACCACCACCTGAACGTTCCCCTCCAAGCCGCTCACCATCCTGACTTGGAAATATATCGCCGTTCCTTCGCAGTCGCTGGGTCAAAATCCTGGAATTCCCTCCCTAACGGCATTGTGGATCAACCCACAGCACGGGGACTGCAGCGATTCAAGAAGGCAGCTCACCACCACCTTCTCCAGGGCAACTAGGGGATGGGCAATAAACGCTGGCCAGCCAGCGACACCCAGTGCCACGAATGAATAAAAAAATTAGGGTTCACAGAGTCTATGGATGTTGAAGATTAATCTCCAAGGTCCTGCAGTGAGCAAAATTCCAGGGATAAATAAATCAGGCAGCATTGACAAACTATGAGTGTGTCTTTCACTTCCTCAACACTTACAAAACTATTAGAGATAATTGGATAAATTTTCTGGTCCTGCCCACCGCAGGAATTGTAGAAGGCAGGACAGAAAATCTGGCACACCATTTAAATGTCTGTTGACCTCAGACGGGAAGTTTCGGTCTCGGGCGAGTCTGGCTGGAAAATCCCACCCAATATGTCTGTTCACTTACAGGCAAGAAGCATCCAGTCAGGTTATAAAGATGGGGCAACAGTGGGGTAGTGGTAAGGCAACTGGACTAGTAACCCAGAGAGCCAGTTTAATGCTCTGGGAGCACAGGTTCAAATCCCACCACAGCAGCTGGTAGGATTTAAATTTAATTGATAAATCTGGAATATAAAGTTAGTGTGTGATGGTGACAATGAAACTATCAGCGATTGATGTAAAAATCTACCTGGTTCACTAATGCTCCATTAGGAAAGGAAATCTGCCGTCCTTACCCGGTCTGGCCTACATGTGACTCCAGAGCCACAGCAATGTGGTCGACTCTTAACTGCCCCTCTGACATGGCCGAGCGAGACACTCAGGTTAAGGGAAATTCGGGGCAACTACATCCCATGAAAAGAATAAGGGGACTTTTCAATTTCTGATTGGCAGATCACTGTAAGAATGGGTGTGTCAAGCAACCAATAGTCGGAGAGTGTGGGTTGCAGAGTGGGAGGAGATCATAAGACGTAGGTATAGAAGTAGGCCATTCGGCCCATCAAGACTGCTCCGCCATTCGATGAGATATGGCTGATCTGAAATGATAATCCTCAACTCCACTTTCCCGCCTTATCCCCATAACCTTCGATTCCCTTACTGATCGAAAATCTGTCGATCTCAGCCTTGAATATTCTTAACGTCCCAGCCTCCACAGCCCTCTGCGGTGAAGAATTTCACAGATTCACTCCCCTCCTGAGGGAAGAAATTCCTCCTCATCTCTGTCTTCAATGGGAGACCCCCCCTTATCTGAGATGATGCCTTCTGGTCCCAGACTCTCCCACAAGGGGAGACAACCTCTCAGCATCTACCTTGTCAACCCCCCTGAGAATCCTATATGTCTAAGGGATAAGCGATAGACTCTCCAGTAAATATGTCCAATCTGAGGTAATCCAAGGCGGGCTGAGATGGTATAATCCAACTGGTATCCTCTTAAATTGGAGCGGTGAATCAGGATTCTTCCCATGCTGACATAACCGTGTCAATAGTCCACGTTGGACTTCCAGTTTTATTCATATTTTTATTTTTCCAAGAATGAATTTAACGATTTTCCTTCTCCATTGCACAGTTTTTTTTTGGTTGATTGAAAGTAGAATGGGCTCATGGATTTCTGGCATGGTTTCTTTTCACTCCCCTGAGTTCCTGGCTCTTGGTCCAGCCACAAGTTGATGAATAAAAGACGGGTCTCAAACAGACTTAAAACTGGAATGATGCAAAAAGGACTGCAGAGCTCCCGTTATCTTCCCTTTTCTGTCTCGCTGGCATTCTGACAAATTCCAGAGTCCCTCCGTGCTGAGACAGTCAGAAAGGTCAACACTTTAACCCTTTGAATCTCGAGCATTCCCTTGGCTGACGATGCATTAACAACAGCAACTTGCATTAACATAGCGCCTTTAACAGCAAAACAGTCCAAAGTGCTTCACAGGTGTGTCATTAATTTGACCCCGAGTCATGTAATGAGATATTGGGACCTGAAGCTCAGTCAAAGAGGTAGGTTTTAAGAAGCTTCTTAGAATCATAGAATCCCTATTGTGCAGAAAGAGGCCATTCGGCCCATTGAGTCTGCATCGACAACAATCCCACCCAGGCCCTATCGCCTTAATATCTCGCTAATCCCCCTGACACTAAGGGTCAATTTAGCATGGTCAATCAGCCTAAACTACACATCTTTGAACTTATAGGAAAAGAAAGAGAGAGAATCATAGAATCCCTACAGTGCAGAAGGACGGAATTCGGCCCATTAAGTCTGCACCGACCCTCTGACAGAGCACCTTACCCAGGCTCACACCCCTGCCCTATCCTCGTAACCCCACACATTTACCATGGCTAATCCACCTAACCTGCACTACTTTGGGCAGTGGGAGGAAACTGGAGCACCCGGAGGAAACCCACGCAGACACGGGGAGAACATGTAGACTCCACACAGACAGTGACCCAAGGCCGGAATTGAACCCGGGTCCCTGGTGCTGTGAGGCAGCAGTGCTAAGAGAGAAAGGGGAGGTTAGGGGTGGGGGTGGGGGGCAGGGGAGCAGGAGAATGGGGGGGATGAGGTGGGGGGGGCAGTGCGGGGGCGGATTTCGGATTCCAGAATGCATGGCTGCCAGTATTGGAGAAATGGACAGTGGGAATGTGCAAGAGGCTAGAATTGGAGGAGTGTAGAGATCGTGGAGGGTTGTAGGGCTGGAGGAGATCCTCAGACTCAGCAGAACATGCCCCCTGAGTTCCTGTCCCCTCGCCCTCTCTGCTGTGCTGGCTCCTCAAGCCCAGGCTGCCCTCTGCTGACCATGCTAGTTATGGAACTTTGCTGTCAAGGTGGCGTGAGGTACATTTTCATGATATGAAGTTCTGGTTGGATCCCCTCTGGAATGCTGCCTTCTTCCTGAGCTCCGCACCTTCGGAAGGATAGACTGGCCCTGAAGGGGTGCGTCGTTCAGATCCCACAGCTGGCCAGCACGGCTGAAGAGGTCACATTTTATGGGGACACTTTGCAAAGATTTAGCTTGTATTCCCTTGAGTGTAGAAGATTAATGGGTGGTCCAATTGACGTGTTCTAGAATCATAGAAACCCTACAGTGCAGAAGGAGGCCATTCGGCCCATCGAGTCTGCACCGACCACAATCCCACCCAGGCCCTACCCCCACATATTTACCCGCTAATCCCTCTAACCTACACATCCCAGGACTCTAAGGGGCAATTTCTAACCTGGCCAATCAACCTAACCCGCACATCTTTGGACTGTGGGAGGAAACCGGAGCACCCGGAGGAAACCCACGCAGACACGAGGAGAATGTGCAAACTCAACACAGACAGTGACCCGAGCCGGGAATCGAACCCAGGACCCTGGAGCTGTGAAGCAGCAGTGCTAACCACTGTGCTACCGTGCCGCCCATTCTAGATGATTCCACAAGTTAAGAGGATAGATGGAGAAAAACTAACTCCTCTGGTGTTGGGGGGGGGGGGGGGAGCGGGGGGTTGCGGTGGGGGGGGTGCAGTCCACAACAAGGAGCTACAAGCTTAATATTGGACCTTGCAGGAAATGCCTCATATGTAGGAATTGTGGAAATCTCTCTCCCAAAAAGCTGCTGTGATTGGAGTTAATTGAAGTATTCAGAGCTAAGACTGGTAAATGCTTGTTGGATGAGGGGATTCAGGGTTATGGAAAAGAGATGGGTAGATGGAGTTAAATTAGTATAATGGTTGGTTTAGCTTGAGGGCCTGAATGGCCTCCTTATTTCCCTATGTAACAAGCTCAATTAATTGAATGGTCTCCTCCTATTCCTGTGTAATAGGCTCGGGGGATGGCTGAATGGCCTTCTCCTGTTCCTGTGTAACGGTCCGAGGGGCTGAATGGCCTCCTCCAGTTCCTGTGTAGTTGGCCTGAGGGGCTGATTGGCCTCTCTCTGCTCCTGTGCAGCCGGCCTGAGGGGCTGAATGTCCTCCTCCTGCTCTTGTGTAGCAGACTGGAGGGACTGATTAGCCTCACCCTGTTCCTGTGTAGCAGACCCGAGGGGCTGAATGGCCTCCTCCTGTTCCTGTATAGCAGACCTGAGGGGCTGAATGTCCTCCTCCTGCTCTTGTGTAGCAGACCTGAGGGGCTGAATGGCTTCCTCCTGTTCCTGTATAGCAGACCTGAGGGGCTGAATGGCCTCCTCCTGTTCCTGTATAGCAGACCCGAGGGGCTGAATGGCCTCCTCCTGTTCCAGTGTAGCAGGCCCGAGGGGCTGAATGTCCTCCTCCTGCTCTTGTGTAGCAGACCCGAGGGGCTGAATGGCCTCCTCCTGTTCCAGTGTAGCAGACCTGAGGGGGCTGAATGGCCTCCTCCTGTTCCTGTATAGCAGACCTGAGGGGCTGAATGGCCTATGTTCCTGTGTAACAGTCTCGAGGGAGCGATCAGGGCTCGGCGATCCTGCCCTGGGGAGTGATCACTCTGCCACGAGGCCTTGGTTGCCGAAAAGGAAATCATATTTTAAATAAAATCTCGGCTGTCTTCCAGCGACTTGACTTGTGATTGTTGTTAGCTCTTTCCATGAAACTGGATCCTCCCCTCCCCCCCCCCCCCCCAACCTTTACATAAAACACATGTTAGCATCATTCTAAAAACGCTTCCCAATCACAGGCCTTCCTCTGGATGTCTACCCCGTGACCTTGCACTCTAACCTTCCAGTCAGAGGGTTGTGCATTTCAAACCTCCCTCTGGAGACTTCAACATACTTTTCAAACATTCGTTCTTGGGATGCGATCAATCGCTGATCATTGTCCACCTCCGACTGCCGTTGGGAGGCTGGTGGGAGAGCCTCCTTCTCACTCGGCTGTTACAGAGGGCAGTTAAAAGTCAACAATGTGGGTGTGGGACTGGAGTTACTTCTAGGCCCCGGCTGGGTAAGGGTGGCAGCTTTCCCTCCCCACAGGACATTCGCGAACCAGTTGGCTTTTTACGAGAATCTTGCAGCACCCCTGGTCACAGGTTTACTGACAGCCAGCTTTTCATATTTCAGACTTTTTTTTAACTGGACTAAAAATTCCAGAGAACGCAAATTCCAAACCCTACAATGGGTCAGTGGAGAATTTTAAATCAGTTTTACAAAAAATTCTGGAACTATGATGTTGGCCTTTGTAAAAACAACCGTGAAACTGTAGGGATGTCAGATTTTGATTCAGTGATGGTGAAGGAATGGTGATACAGTCCCTAAGGCGGCACTGTGGTTAGCACTGCAGCCTCAGTGCGCCAGGTTCCTGGGTTCGATTCTGGCTTGGGTCACTGCCTGTGTAGAGTTTGCATGTTCTCCCCGTGTCTGCATGGGTTTCCTCCGGGTGAACATAGAACATAGAACATTACAGCGCAGAACAGGCCCTTCGGCCCACGATGTTGCACCGACCAGTTTAAAAAAAAAACTGTGACCCTCCAACCTAAACCAATTTCTTTTCGTCCATGAACCTATCTACGGATCTCTTAAACGCCCCCAAACTAGGCGCATTTACAACTGATGCTGGCAGGGCATTCCAATCCCTCACCACCCTCTGGGTAAAGAACCTACCCCTGACATCGGTTCTATAACTACCCCCCCTCAATTTAAAGCCATGCCCCCTCGTGCTGGATTTCTCCATCAGAGGAAAAAGGCTATCACTATCCACCCTATCTAAACCTCTAATCATCTTATATGTTTCAATAAGATCCCCTCTTAGCCGCCGCCTTTCCAGCGAAAACAATCCCAAATCCCTCAGCCTCTCCTCATAGGATCTCCCCTCCATACCAGGCAACATCCTGGTAAACCTCCTCTGCACCCTCTCCAAAGCCTCCACATCCTTCCTGTAATGTGGGGACCAGAACTGCACACAGTACTCCAAGTGCGGCCGCACCAGAGTTGTGTACAGTTGCAACATAACGCTACGACTCCTAAATTCAATCCCCCTACCAATAAACGCCAAGACACCATATGCCTTCTTAACAACCTTATCTACTTGATTCCCAACTTTCAGGGATCTATGCACACATACACCTAGATCCCTCTGCTCCTCCACACTATTCAAAGTCCTCCCGTTAGCCCTATACTCAACACATCTGTTATTCCTACCAAAGTGAATTACCTCACACTTCTCCGCATTAAACTCCATCCGCCACCTCTCGGCCCAACTTTGCAACCTGTCTAAGTCTTCCTGCAAACTACGACACCCTTCCTCACTGTCTACCACACCACCGACTTTGGTGTCATCAGCAAATTTGCTAATCCACCCAACTATACCCTCATCCAGATCATTAATAAATATTACAAACAGCAGTGGCCCCAAAACAGATCCCTGAGGTACACCACTTGTAACCGCACTCCATGATGAATATTTACTATCAACCACCACCCTCTGTTTCCTATCCGCTAGCCAATTCCTGATCCAATTTCCTAGATCACCCCCAATCCCATACATCTGCATTTTCTGCAGAAGCCTACCATGGTGAACCTTATCAAACGCCTTACTAAAATCCATATATACCACGTCCACTGCCTTGCCCCCATCCACCTCCTTGGTCACTTTCTCAAAAAACTCAATAAGGTTAGTAAGGCACGACCTACCTGCCACAAAACCATGCTGACTATCACCTATCAATTCATTACTCTCCAAATAACTATAAATCCTATCCCTTATAATTTTTTCCAACATCTTGCCGACAACAGAAGTGAGACTCACCGGTCTATAATTCCCGGGGAAGTCTCTGTTCCCCTTCTTAAACAATGGGACAACATTCGCTAACCTCCAATCTTCTGGTACTATACCAGAGGCCAACGACGACCTGAAGATCAGAGCCAGAGGCTCTGCAATCACTTCTCTTGCCTCCCAGAGAATCCTTGGATAAATCCCATCCGGACCAGGGGATTTATCTATTTTCAGACCCTCCAGAATATCCTGCACATCCTCCTTATCAACTGTAATACTGTCTATTCTACTCCCCTGCAACCCAGTGTCCTCCTCAGCTATATTCATGTCCCCTTGCTATATTCATGTCCCCTGGGTGCTCCAGTTTCCTCCCACAGTCCCAAAGATGTGCTGGTTAGGTGCATTGGCCATGCTAAATTCTCCCTCAGTGTACCCGAACAGGTGCTGGAGTGTGACGACTAGGGGATTTTCACAGTAATTTCATTGCAGTGTTAACATTTTTGATTTATTATTGTCACATGTATTGGTTATACAGTGAAAAGTATTGTTTCTTGCACGCTACACAGACAAAACATACCGTTCATCGAGAAGGAAATGAGAGAATGCAGAATGTGGTGTTACAGTCATAGCTAGCGTGTAGAGAAAGATCAACTTAGTGTAAGGTAGATCCATTCAAGAATCTGATGGCAGTAGGGAAGAAGCTGTTCTTGAGTTGGTTGCTACGTGTCCTCAGACCTTCGTATCATTTTCCTGATGGAAGAAGGTGGAAGAGAGAATGTCCGGGGTGCGTGAGGTCCTTGATTATGTTGGCTGCTTTTATGTGATACTAATAAAGAAACTTAAAAGTCATGATGTTGAGTGACCTGAAGGGAAACTTGCAGGTTGTGATGCTTCCACTTAATGTGGCCTTAGTTGTCCTTCGAGGTGGTAAAGATTGTTTGCAAAGTGCGGTCGAAGGGGTTGCTACAGTTTGTTTGGAGAGAAAGCTATCCCATTCAACCCGGACTGACTAACCTGCCAATGGTGGAACAATCAACAAGACTCTGGCGGGATTTTCCTCTGCCTCCACGATGCGTTTCGGGGCAGCGGGAGGTGGTGTGTTGCTCGCTGGTGGTGGGATCTTACAGTTCCGCCATTGTCAATGGGGTTTCCTGTTGAACACACCCAGGTCTCCGGGAAGCCTGTGGCAGGTGTGTGCGCCATCGTTCGGACCATAGGATCCCGCCGGAGTGAACAGCAGGAAGACTTTGGCATCTGTCTATATGTGGGTCTCTGTATTGGTCTGGACCTCACACACGCTCAGGGCCATTAATCATTTGACATTTCAAGACACTGGAAGGTGGGCTTGTTCTCTTAGAGTGAATAGAATGTACTTTTCACTCACCAGGCCTCCTTCTGCAGTACCTTTCAAATCCGTGACCTCTACCACTTAGGAGGACAAGGCAGGTACAGGGGAACACCACCACCTGCAAGTTCCCCTCCAAGTCACTCACCATCCTGACTTCATAGAATCTTACAGTGTAGAAGGAGGCCATTCAGCCCATCGAGTCTACATTGACCACAATCCCACCCAGGCCCTATTCCCGTAACCCCACATATTTACCCTGCTAAACCCCTGACATTAAGAGCCAATTTAGGATGGCCAATCAACCTAACCCACACATCTTTGGACAGTAGGAGGAAACCAGAGCACCCGGAGGAAACCCACGCAGACACGGGGAGAACATGCAGACTCCACACAGACAGTGACCCAAACCGGGAATCGAACCCGGGTCCTTAGAGCTGTGAGGCAGCAGTGCTAACCACTGTGCCATCGTGCTGCCCAAATGGAAATATACCACCATTCCTTCACTGTCGCTGGGTCAAAATCCTAAAACTCCCTCCCTCCCTAACAGCACTGTGGGTGTACTTACAACACATGGACTTCAGAGGTTCAAGAAGGCAGCTCACCGCCAACCTTCTCAAGGGCAATTAGAGGTGGACAATAAATGTTGACCTAGTCAGCGACGCCCACATCCTGTGAATAACTTTTTTTAAAAAGCCTCACATTGGCACTGATGTTACCAAGGCTAACGAGTGAACAGTTCATGTCAGTCTGGGTGGAGAGGGAGCGGAATTGCTTGCGTATTATATTGAAACAGAAAATGCTGGAAAATCTCAGCAGGTCTGACAGCATCTGTGCAGAGAGAATAGAGCCAACTTCATCCAGTCTCGAAACGCTGGCTCTATTCTCTCTCCACAGATGCTGTCAGACCTGCTGAGATTTTCCAGCAATTTCTGTTTTTGTTTCAGCTTCCAGCATCTGCAGCAATTTGCTTTTATCTTAATGCATCAGATTGAGTTCAACTGAAGTACGCAGTGTTTCTAAAGAAAACTTTACCTAAAAATTTTTATATTGTCTCTCAGAAACATACAGTACAATGAATCTGTTTGAAATGTTCCGCCTGTTGGCAAACATTGGGAGGCAATGGCTGAGTGGTATTATAAGAACATAAGAACTAGGAGCAGGAGTAGGCCATCTGGCCCCTCGAGCCTGCTCCGCCTTTCAATAAGATCATGGCTGATCTTTTTGTGGACTCAGCTCCACTTACCCGCCCGCTCACCATAACCCTTAATTCCTTTACTGTTCAAAAATTTATCTACCTTTGCCTTAAAAAGATTCAATGAGGTAGCCTCAACTGCTTCACTGGGCAGGGAATTCCACAGATTCACAATCCTTTGGATAAAGAAGTTCCTCCTCAACTCAGTCCTAAATCTGCTCCCCCTTATTTTGAGGCCATGCCCCCTAGTTCTAGTTTCACCTGCCAGTGGAAACAACTTCCCTGCTTCTATCTTATCTATTCCCTTCATAATCTTATATGTTTCTATAAGCTCTCCCCTCATTCTTCTGAATTCCAATGAGTATAGCCCCAGTCTACTCAGTCTCTCCGCATAAGCCATTTTGTTGTTATTCCTACCAAAATGGATGACCTCACATTTACTATTTATCGCTAGACTATTAATCCAGAAATTCAGTGAATGTTCTGGGGACCGGGGTTCGAATGCCGCCGCCGCGGCAGGTGGTGGAATTTGAATTCAATACAAAATATCTGGAATTAAGAATCTACTGAAACCATTGTCGATTGTTGAAAAAACCCATCTAGTTCACTAATGTCGTTTAGGGAAGGAAATCTGCCATCCTTACTTGGCCTGACCTACATGTGACTCCAGAGCCACAGCAATGTGGTTGACTCTCAACTGCCCTCGGGAAACTAGGGATGGGCAATAAATGCTGGCCAGCCAGCAACGCCCATGTCCCATGAATGAATAAAAAAAATACTCCAGCTGGTTTCATCACAATAAGATCCCACACACGGCAGTCTGATAATGACCAGATCATTTGTTTCCTTGATCTTGGGTGAGGTTAATATTGGTCCATGACACCTGGGAGAACTCCCCTCTCATCTTCCAAACAGTAGATCCTTTACAGATGAGGGCCTCAGCCAAATTTCGGCATCTCTGACAGTGCAGCACTCCCTCAGCGCCACAGTAGATTCTGTACACATGATCTGGGCCTGAATTTCACACCCCTCTGCTGGAGGATATTTGAGGTGGGGGGGTTGGGGGTGCAGCTTGTGGGTGAAATAGGGCTTCCCGTTGAGTTCCCATCCTCCCTGACCTCAGTGTATTTACACTGGGGCGGGCAATGTCTCAGAGCCACCCTTTCCCCAAATGAGGCCAATTATTCACCACTTAGGGGTCATTTCCCAGCCAGCCGCAATCGTTAGGCTGGCGGGAGGATATCCCGAGAGTGGGGGAGGGGACAGGAAATGATCAGTTCCAGGCCTTGAATGGGAAGGGGGTGAGGGGGCGCGCCTCCAACAAAAGCCCCCTTCTAACTCCGGCGCCCACCTTAAAGTCGGGTGGCCGTTGGACCTCCCTCTGCCCCGAGCCTCCTCCCCCACCGACATCCTAATCCCCCATTATCCACCTTCCCCCGGGGCCTTCCTTACCCTCCCGACCTCGAGTCCCTGAAAACTCACCATTCTGTGTTGCTCCCAGGAAGTTCGCCTTGACGACTTCATGAACCTTCAGCTCCTGTCGCTGCGGGGGTAGAGAGCTGCTGGCCAATCAGATTGCCCACCGGCTCTCTGAGGCAGGGGTTTCCTCCCGAAAGAGGGACAGGAGACCTCCCCCCTCCCCCCCTACTCCCCCCACTCCCCACTGCGGCCAGCTGATTATCGCCCATTTCAGGGTAAAATAGCCACGGGGCAGATAGTGTCAACGGGGATGTGTTCCCCCAGCCACCTCTTCAAATGGAGAAATGGGAAACTCGATCATCCGAAATATCCAGTCTCATAGAAATCATAGAAACCCTACAGTACAGAAAGAGGCCATTCGGCCCATTGAGATTGCACCGACCCCAATCCCACCCAGGCCCTACCCCCATATCTTACCCACCAATCCCTCTAACCTACACATCTCAAGATATTAAGGGGCAATTTAAGCATGGCCAATCAACCTAACCCATACATCTTTGGAATGTGGGAGGAAACCGGAGCACCCGGAGGAAACCCACGCAGACACGAGGAGAACGTGCAAACTCCACACAGACAGTGACTTAAGCCGGGAATTGAACCCTGGAGCTGTGAAGCAGCAGTGCTAACCACTGTGCTACCGTGCCACTCCACTCCTCTGGAGTGAGAATGTACCCCCTTGCAACTCTGAGAGGAGAGAGTGGAGCTAAGAGTGGCTGAGAAAGGTGATGGTGGGAGAAGGGTTTCCCCCCCAGTTGGCTGCAGTGTTGATCTGTCTCTGTGATCATGTGCTTTCCCCCCCCACAGTCAGCCACCCTTTGAGCTGCCAGTGGACCATGTGATCCAAACCACGGAACCAAACAACATGTTAGGAAATGTCAGCGAGGAGCAAAACCAATTACTGAAGTCAGAGAATCGCTCGAAAACACAGGTCCTTTGAAGGCCCAACACCCTGCACCTTCTTAACTCTTCCCCGTCCCTGACAAGCTGCAGCCTTTTCAAACCCAAACTCTTCTCTGCTCTGCCGATTGTGTGGCCTGATGTTGCTGTGTGGGAGCCGGGGGTTCTGCTCAGTAACTGTACCAACCCACTTGCTGTAAAATTGCACCTCCCATTGACATGTGGGCCAGTCTTTTTGGAAACATCAGCACTCAGTAGATAGGAGTTTGGTGTGGAATCGTCTGAAACATCTGGGTTACACGCAACACCCAACTCTGAATGAAATCAGCATCAACAACTTGTGTTGTCATGGGAGTTGTGTGAAGAGTGAATATGGTGCCAAAGGAGGTAGCATTAGAAAATAGCAACCCAACAGATTTTTATTTATTCATTCACACACTGTGGGCATCACAGGCAAGGCTAGCTTTGACAAAGGGTCATCTGGACTCGAAACGTCAGCTCCTTTCTCTCCTTACGGATGCTGCCCAACCTGCTGAGATTTTCCAGTGTTTTTCCTTTTGACTACCATTTCTTGGCTATTCCTAATTGACCTTGAACTGAGTGGCCTGAGGAGAAGGAGCAGTTAAGAATAAACCGTATACTGTGGGTCTGGAGTCACATGTGGGCCAGACCGGGTAAGGATGGCAGATTTCCTTCCCTGAAGGACATTAGTGAACCAGATGGATTTTTACAAAACGTTGACTGGCACACCTTCCACAAACAGTCACTCATTCATTCATTCACACAGTGGCAGCCTTGTGAGCCATGCCATCTACAAGATGCACTGCAGGAACTCACCAAGGCTCCTTAGACCAAACCCACTACCACTCCCAACAAGAAGGACAAGGGCAGCAGATACCTGGGACCATCACCACCTGGAAGCTCACCATCCTGACTTATAAAAGTATCACCATTCCTTAACTGTTCTTGGGTCAAAATGCTGGAATGACTTCCCTAACAGCACTGTGGATGTGCCTACACCTCATGGACTGCAGTGGTTCACAAAGACATCTCACCCCCACCTTCTCAAAGGCAATTAGGGATGGGCAATAAATACTGGCCAAGATAGCAATGTCCACACCCCATAAAATGCAGCACTCCCTCAGTACTGACCCACTGACAGTGCGGCACTCCCTCAGTACTGACCCACTGACAGTGCGGCACTCCCTCAGTACTGACCCTCTACAGTGCGGCACACCCTCAGTACTGACCCTCTGACAGTGCAGCACTCCCTCAGTACTGACCCTCTGACAGTGCAGCACTCCCTCAGTACTCACCCTCTGACAGTGTAGCACTCCGTCAGTACTGACCCTCTGACAGTGCAGCACCCGCTCAGTACTGACCCTCTGACAGTGTAGTACTCCCTCAGCACTGACCCTCTGACAGTGCAGCACCCGCTCAGTACTGACCCTCTGACAGTGTAGCACTCCCTCAGTACTGACCCTCCGACAATGCAGCACTCCCTCAGTACTGACCCTCTGACAGTGCAGCACTCCCTCAGTACTGACCCTCTGACAATGCAGCACTCCCTCAGTACTGACCCTCTGACAGTACAGCACTCCCTCAGTACTGACCCTCCGACAATGCAGCACTCCCTCAGTACCGACCCTCTGACAGTGCAGCACTCCCTCAGTACTGACCCTCTGACAGTGCAGCACTCCCTCAGTACTGACCCTCTGACAGTGCAGCACTCCCTCAGTACTGACCCTCTGACAGTGCAGCACTCCCTCAGTACTGACCCTCTGACAGTGCAGCATTCCCTCAGTACTGACCCTCTGACAGTGCAGCACTCCCTCAGTACTGACCCTCTGACAATGCAGCACTCCCTCAATACTGACCCTCTGACAGTACAGCACTCCCTCAGTACTGACCCTCCGACAATGCAGCACTCCCTCAGTACTGACCCTCTGACAGTGCAGCACTCCCTTAGTACTGACCATCTGACAGTGCAGCACTCCCTTAGTACTGGTGCTGAGAGTCAGATTAGATTTTATGCTTAAATCACTGGAATGGGTGTTGAATCCAAATCCAGGATTCTATGAAACATCATCTGCTGGCGTTAAACATTTGACACAGAACTTGTGAATGCTCCAAATTGGGCCTGTTGTAAAATAATTGTACACTTGCACAAAACCCTCCTAACTCACCGTAGGTGGTCAATGCAACATGGCATACCGTTACCTGATGTGGAGATGCTGGAGTTGGACTGGGGTAAACACAGTAAGAAGTCTCACAACACCAGGTTAAAGTCCAACAGGTTTATTTGGTAGCAAAAGCCGCTAGCTTTCGGAGCGCTGCTCCTTCATCAGGTAAGTGGGAGTTCTGTTCACAAACAGGGTATATAAAGACACAAACTCAATTTACAGAATAATGGTTGGAATGCGAGTCTTTACAGGCAATCAAGTCTTAAAGGTACAGACAATGTGAGTGGAGAGAGGGTTAAACACAGGTTAAAGAGATGTGTATTGGCTCCAGACAGGACAGTTAGTGAGATTTTGCAAGCCCAGGCAAGTCGTGGGGGTTACAGATAGTGTGATATGAACCCAAGATCCCGGTTGAGGCCATCCTCATGTGTGCGGAACTTGGTTATCAGTCTCTGCTCAGCGACTCTGCATTGTTGTGTGTCGTGAGCCAAGTTCCGCACACATGAGGACGGCCTCAACTGGGACCTTGGGTTCATGTCACACTATCTGTAACCCCACTAACTGTCCTGTCTGGAGACAATACACATCTCTTTAACCTGTTCTTAACGCTCTCTCCACTCACATTGTCTGTACCTTTAAGACTTGATTACCTGTAAAGACTCGCATTCCAATCATTATTTTGTAAATTGAGTTTGTGTCTTTATATGCCCTGTTTGTGAACAGAACTCCCACTCCACCTGACGAAGGAGCAGCGCTCCGAAAGCTTGTGGCTTTTGCTACCAAATAAACCTGTTGGACTTTAACCTGGTGTTGTGAGACTTCTTACTGTGTATACCGTTACCTGTCCAGAGGGTGGCAGCAGAATGCTTTGGTTCACTGCCTTCACCTGTCAGGCTGGCAGTGAAATCAAAGTGGTATTCGGCAGTTTATCTTTCTGCAGAGTTTAATGATGCGCTAGTATGTTGTGCCGAGCAGTGGGGTGAGTCTCTGCATTCAAGAAGATGCTGCGTTTGTCCCTAACTCTCCCCATTGTCTGTGACATCTCTTGGGGAAAATGCTCTGCCTCATCCACCCTGGGTTTATCCATTTCTTACAGCTCTCCTGGGAGATCACACGGCCTGTGGAGTGAGAGTGATGGTGGGGGGAGGGAGGCTGGGAGTGATGGTGGGAGGAGGGGGGCTGGGAGTGAAGGTGGGGGGAGGGAGGCTGGGAGTGATGGTGGGAGGAGGGGGGGGTGGGAGTGATGGTGGGGGGAGGGGGGCTGGGAGTGATGGTGGGAGGAGGGGGGCTGGGAGTGAAGGTGGGGGGAGGGAGGCTGGGAGTGATGGTGGGAGGAGGGGGGGGGGTGGGAGTGTTGATGGGAGGAGGGGGGCTGGGAGTGATGGTGGGAGGAGGGGGGGGTGGGAGTGATGATGGGAGGATGGGGGCTGGGAGTGATGGTGGGGGGAGGGGGGCTGGGAGTGATGGTGGGAGGAGGGGGGGTGGGAGTGATGGTGGGAGGAGGGGGGCTGTGAGTGATGGTGGGAGGAGGGGGGGTGGGAGTGATGATGGGAGGAGGGGGGCTGGGAGTGATGATGGGAGGAGGGGGGCTGGGAGTGATGGTGGGAGGAGGGGGGGAGGAGTGATGATGGGAGGAGGGGGGCTGGGAGTGATGGTGGGGGGAGGGGGGCTGGGAATGATGGTGGGAGGAGGGGGGGTGGGAGTGATGGTGGGAGGAGGGGGGCTGGGAGTGATGGTGGGAGGAGGGGGGGTGGGAGTGAAGGTGGGAGGAGGGGGGGTGGGAGTGATGATGGGAGGAGGGGGGCTGGGAGTGATGGTGGGAGGAGGGGGGCTGGGAGTGATGGTGGGAGGAGGGGGGGTGGGAGTGATGATGGGAGGAGGGGAGCTGGGAGTGATGGTGGGAGGAGGGGGGGTGGGAGTGATGGTGGGAGGATGGGGGCTGGGAGTGATGGTGGGGGGAGGGGGGCTGGGAGTGATGGTGGGAGAAGGGAGGCTGGGAGTGATGGTGGGAGGAGGGGGGCTGGGAGTGAAGGTGGGGGAAGGGGGGCTGGGAGTGATGGTGGGAGGAGGGGGGCTGGGAGTGATGGTGGGGGGAGGGGGGGTGGGAGGAGGGGGGGTGGGAGTGATGGTGGGAGGAGGGAGGCTGGGAGTGATGGTGGGAGGAGGGGGGCTGGGAGTGAAGGTGGGGGGAGGGGGGCTGGGAGTGATGGTGGGAGGAGGGGGGCTGGGAGTGATGGTGGGGGGAGGGGGGGTGGGAGGAGGGGGGGTGGGAGTGATGGTGGGAGGAGGGAGGCTGGGAGTGATGGTGGGGGGAGGGGGGCTGGGAGTGAAGGTGGGGGGAGGGGGGCTGGGAGTGATGGTGGGAGGAGGGGGGCTGGGAGTGAAGGTGGGGGGAGGGGGGCTGGGAGTGATGGTGGGGGGAGGGGGGGTGGGGGTGATGGATGGAGGAGGGGGGCTGGGAGTGAAGGTGGGGGGAGGGGGGCTGGGAGTGATGGTGGGAGAAGGGAGGCTGGGAGTGATGGTGGGGGGAGGGGGGCTGGGAGTGATGGTGGGGGGAGGGGGGGTGGGAGTGATGGTGGGAGGATGGGGGCTGGGAGTGATGGTGGGGGGAGGGGGGCTGGGAGTGATGGTGGGAGGAGGGGGGGTGGGAGTGATGGTGGAGGGGGGTGGGAGTGATGGTGGGAGGAGGGGGGGTGGGAGTGATGGTGGGGGAATGGGTGATTTGATTTGATTTGATTTATTATTGTCACATGTATTAACATGCAGTGAAAAGTATTGTTTCTTGCGCGCTATACAGACAAAGCATACCGTTCATAGAGAAGGAAATGAGAGAGTGCAGAATGTAGTGTTACAGTCATAGCTAGGGTGTAGAGAAAGATCAACTTCATGCAAGGTAGGTCCATTCAAAAGTCTGATGGCAGCAGGGAAGAAGCTGTTCTTGAGTCGGTTGGTACGGGTCCTCAGACTTTTGTATCTTTTTCCCGACAGAAGAAGGTGGAAGAGAGAATGTCCAGGGTGCGTGGGGTCCTTAATTATGCTGGCTGCTTTTCCGAGGCAGCGGGGAGTGTAGACAGTGTAGATACCTAAAAACCTGAAGCTCTCGACCATTTCTACTTTGTCTCCATTGATGGTGGGTTGGGGCGGGGGTGGGGGGGTGGGAGGGGGGGTGGGGGGAGTGATGGTCGGGTGTGGGGTTGGTCAGTATGCTGTGGAGGTGAGCTGGGGAGAGGGCAGAATTGTCCAGTCTTGCTGTCCTGGTCATCGTGGTGTATGGAGCAGACTCAGTTCAGCATTGATTCTTTCTCTGGCCCCCCAATTTATAATTGTGGGTGAAGTGGGTGACTGTCAAACCCTCATCAATCAGCGCAGCTTTTAATGAAGCAGGACATTGTGCCTCGGGGTCGGGAGACGCCACACTGTGTCAGGAGCCCTAAGCCGATGGTGATTGCATCCGTATTGGCCAGTTAGTGGGCAGATGTGATGATTGCTGTTCACTTATGGACGGTGCGGTCGCTTGAAGCTGCAGCTCCCAAGTTTCAGAGCTCAGCGTGTGGGCAAGAGAGAGAATTCCTCCCACGTGAGGCAGCCTCTCCGCAATTTTAAAACCTTACACATTAAATATTGTGGTGAACCATCGTTGGTTCCCACCAGGTAGTACTGAGCCAGGGTCTGGCCAGTACTACGAGTATGTATATATGTTGCTGTTGGGGTTAGGGTTGGGTTGTTCTACTTGTTGCTGTTGGGGTTAGGGTTGGGTTGTTCTACTTGTTGCTGTTGGGGTTAGGGTTGGGCTGTTACACCTGTATTATAGTTATTATGGTACATCCCAGTCGGGCTCCGCCTCCTGGGAGAGGTATAAAGGTCACTGCTCTGTCTGGGACCCCTCAGTCTGGGATCGTGTACTATACATGGTAGCTTCATTGTAATAGTAAATAAAAGCCTTTATTTCCTTGAGCATCTCAAGCCTTGTGTGTGATAACACGCATCAAATATAGCCATAGGGACCCCTCAATCGAGCCGCCAGTCGCCAGGGAGAGAGGGGGCCTGAAATATCTCTGAGAATGCTGGCTCGTTAGCCTCTGGGAGGCTGCCTCCAGCCAGCCAGAAGGGAAAAAAAACCCAGTCAAAACGGGGAAGTAGGAATATTGGTCCGAACCGTTTTTTCCTCTTGGACAGCTGTCGTGCTTCCAATACCTCAGATCCGTGACCTGAACTGGTCTTCCAACAAACGTAACAAGCTGCCTGCCGTTTGCTGATGGGTAACTTCTCTGTCCCAATTCTGGCCTTTCCGGAAATGGCGCAGAGGTGGGATGGTATTGGTGAACCGGTGTGCCAGCCTGTGGCACCAAAATAACACCCTTCCCTCTCTGTTACTGTAAGCTAGCAGGCAGGTCCAACAAGTAGTTAAGAAGGCAAGTGGCATTTTGGTTTTATTACGAAGGGGTTGGAGTCTAAAAATAGAGAGATTTTGTTGCCATTTTACAGGGTGTTGGTGAGGTCTCACCTGGAATATTGTGTACAGTTTTGGACGCTCACCTTAAAATGGATATAGTAACATTGGAGGCAGTCCAAAGGAGATTCACCAGGCTAATTCCTGGGATAAGAGGGTTGTCCTATCAAGAGAGACTAAATAGTGTAGCTCTGTATTCCTCGGAGTTTAGAAGAGTGAGAGGTGACCTTATTCAAACATATAAGATCCTGAGGTGGGAGTGACAGGGTAGATGGTGAGATGTTTTCACTAGTGGGACAGTCTTGAACAAGGGGACAGAGCTACAAGATAAAGGGACGGTCATTTAAAATATATGTACGTAGAAATGTCTTCTTGCAGAGGGTGGTGAATCACTGGAATTCTCTGCCCAAAGGCTTTGGGAAGTCAGGGGGTGAGTTACTCTCTGTAGAATTCCCAGGGTGGAATTTTCCGAAGCACTCGCCGGCAGGTTCGCTGGTGTTCATTCGGTCAAATATGGCGGAAGGCCCAGAAGTCAGTTTCACGACGGGGAGAATTTACACGGGATCTTCTGCTGATGCCCACCACGGGTGGGTTGGAAAACCTGCCAAAGGATGTTGTGAACCTCATTTACATCCTGATGAAGGTCAGACCCCGCTCCAACCCGCCCACCCTGTCACATGTCAGGCTCCCACACGATGCCGGGGGAAAAACATCGGCGCAAAACACGTTTATCATGCAGATGTCGGGTCTCATCTGAATAATGCCCGGGGCAGCCTGCAGAGTTCAAGATAGAGGCCAACAGCAACCCTGAACCCCAGAACGCCACAGCAATGGGTGGGGGAGCATCTGCAGGTGGACATTCTGTGTCCTGGAGGGAGTCCATCTTCAGAATGTTCACAGAATCACAGAATAGTACAGTGCAGGAGAGGCCCTTTGGCCCATTGAATCTGCACCGATGCATGAAAGGCCCTGACCTGTCCACCTAACCCCACTTGCCAGCACTTGGCCCATGTTCCTGAAGATCTATCTTCATTTTTAGGAGGTCAAAATGGATCAGGGTCGTTGGGCATCTTTTCAATATGGCTCCCAGATATGATAGTGGACAACGCACCATCGAGGCTTTACCTCCATGGAATACCACATAAAACACACCTGGCTGCATAATTAATGAGGTCAGGGCTGGAGGATTTGGGGTATTTACCCGCCAGCCTCCACAGCGGGGAACACTCCATGCTCAACGTCTCGGCCTCCACTCCTGTGGAGGCCGAGACGTTGAGCGTCTTCAAGACAGAAATTGATAAATTCTTGATTTCTCGAGGAATTAAGGGCTATGGGGAGAGAGCGGGTAAATGGAGTTGAAATCAACCATGATTGAATGGTGGAGTGGACTCGATGGGCCGAATGGCCTTACTTCCACTCCTATGTCTTATGGTCTTATGTTCCTTCCCTCGTCATGGGGCTTAGTCTCAAACTGAAAGATCTCTGCCCCTCGGTCTCTGGCCTGCTCTTGTAGCCGCAGTATTTACATAGCTGGTCCAGTTCAGCTTCATTCAAAACTTATGGCGTGAGAGTCATCCCGATGACACGAGGGGTTCAGGATCGGAAATAATCCTGACATCGGAATTCTAACCAAATGGAGAAAAACTAGCCAGTCAACTTTAACCCTAATGCAGGACTCTCTAATCCCTCAAGAGCAATGACAGTATGTAATGTTTGGGCTGAATGGCTGACTCTGAGCATTGTATTCTGTGTAATTCAATGCATTTACAAGAATTGGAATGACAATCTTCCAACATTCGGTGCTCAGGGTCAGGCTGCTTTCTCCAGTGTTCCCACAGCCCTTTCACTCTCCAGCTCTCCGAACTCATTCTCCCTCTCCCAGTGCACAGACCACTTCCCTCTTTCCCACGCCATCCTGCTTCTCTCTCCGACCTTCCAAAATTAGACTAAACAGGCCAACAGGGAGCGAGGACCCCCCCCACCCTCCCAACCGCTTGTACAACTAACACACTAATCTCGCGAACCCATCATAACCCCAGCCTTCCTCCACATGTCCGTTCCTGCAACAAATCTACATTACAATCTGCACTGGACATTTCTCAAAGCAATGCTTCAAGTGTTAATATTTACTGGGGGCAGGGGGTGTGTGTGTGTGTGTTACTGGGTGGGGGTGGGTGGGGGGATGTCTGTGTGTGTGTGTGTGTGTTACTGGGTGGGGGTGGGTGTGGGGGGGGGGTGTGTGTTAATATTTACCGGGGGCGTGTGCGGGGGGGGGGTTCTGTGTGTGTGTGTTTGTGTGTGTGTGTGTGTTACTGGGGGATGCGTTCGATGAGCGTGTTGGGGACCCAGTGAAGAGGCCATCGTAAGGCCCAGAAGCGGCAGCCATGCTGTGAGATCCTTATAACCCCAAGTTTCCAGGGCGATGAAGACGCTCCGCCCTTTCCCCTGTGCTCTCCGTGCCAGCTCAAAATTTACACCTTCTGTTCAGTCCTCAGCGTCTCAGTAAGGAATCTCAGTCTCAGAATGACTATCGAGTGTGACAATGGCCTCATCGTTGGGAGGTTAGGCAGTCTCTGGAGCACGTGGCCTTTCTGTTCTGGGGTAAGAGCTCTGCCAGAAAGCACTGTGAAGAAATCAGACATGGTGCAGCCTTTTCAAGCATCGCGCCAACATTTCACGGTCTATGGCGGCCTACAAGAGGCAGGAGCAGCACTGCAAACTCCGCAAGCTTCTGGCAGAGTGCCTGGAGCGTTGGAAAGCACCTCAAGGAGAACAATCACCAATCACTTGCCCTCGTTTGACACTCTGACACCTGACCAGAATCCGGACTCTGGTATCTCTCCACAAGGTGGCTCTCATACAAGAATGATGTTCTGGCATTATCCTCATACTGAGCCTTCAGGACTCTGTCATTCTCACTTGTAGATGTGAGCCTGTGAACCAGGTTACCTGTGTGTGCACAGAGGGAGCTCCAACAGCACCAGCATCTGACCATTGACATTCACTCATGACCCAGCCTTCTCCTCAAGTTCACATCCAGCATTGAACAAAGAACAAAGAACAGTGCAGCACAGGAACAGGCCCTTCGGCCCTCCAAGCCTGTGCCGAACATGATACCCTAACTAAACTAAGAAAAACCTTCTGCCCTTACTCGGTCCCTACCCTTCTATTCTGACCCCCCCCCCCCTCCCCCCCCATTCATGTACCCATTCAGATGCCTCTTAAACGTTGCTAAAGGGGCGGGCATAGTGATTAACACTGCTGCCTCACAGCACCAGGGACCTGGGTTCAATTCCGGCCTCGGGTGACTGTCTGCGCAGAATTTACACATTCTTCCCGTGTCTGCTTGGGTTTCTTCTGAGTGCTCTGGTTTCCTCCCACAGTCCAAAGGTGTGCGGGTTAGATGGATTGGCCATGCTAAATTGCCCCTTAGTGCAGAGACTAGCTAGGGTAAATGCATGGGGTTGTGGGGATATGGCCTGGGTGGATTTATGGTTGGTGCAGACTCGATGGGCTGAATGGCCTCCTTCTGCACTGTAGGGATTCTATGGATTCTAATGTGCCTGTTTCCATCACCTCCTCTGGCAGCACGTTCCAGCACCCACCACTCTTTGCGTGAAATACTTCCCCCGCACATCTCCCTTAAATTTTCCCCCTCTCACCTTGAACCTGTGCAGCCTTGTAATTGACATTTCCACCCTGGGAAAAAGCCTCTGACTATCCACCCTGTCTCTGCCTCTTATAATTTTGTAGACCTCTATCAGGTCTCCCCTCAGCCTCAGTCTTTCCAGTGAAAACAATCCTATTCAACCTCTCCTCATAGCCAACACCCTCGAGACCAGGAAACATCCTGGTGAACCTTCTTTGCACTCTCTCCAAAGCTTCTGGTAGTGTGATGACCAGAACTGGGCAGCACGGTAGCACAGTGGTTGGGCGGCACGGTAGCACAGTGGTTAACACTGCTGCTTCACAGCTCCAGGGACCTGGGTTTGATTCCCGGCTTGGGTCACTGTCTGTGTAAAGTTTGCACATTCTCCTCGTGTCTGTGTGGGTTTCCTCCGGGTGCTCTGGTTTCCTCCCACAGTCCAAAGATGTACGGGTTAGGTTGATTGGCCGTGTTAAAATTGCCCCTTAGTGTCCTGAGGTGCGTAGGTTAGAGGGATTAGTGGGTAAATATGTCGGGATATGGGGGTAGGGCCTGGGTCGGTGCAGACTCAATAGGCCAATGGCCTCTTTCTGCACTATAGGGTTTCTATGATTCTTTCTAACTGCACGCAATACTTCAGATGTGGCGTAACCAAGGTTTTATACAGCTGCAACATTATTCCCCAACTCTTGTACTCAATGCCTCGGCTGATGAAGGCAAGCAAGCCATATGCCTTCTTAATCACCTTAGCCATCTATGGTGCCACTTTTAGGAAACTGTGGACCAGCACACCCAGACCCCTCTGTATGTTAATGTTCCAAGAGTTCTGCCATTTACAGTATATTTCACACCATTGCTTTGATATCTGGGTGTGAGGTGGTCCAGTAAGTGTCGACACTGCATTGAGCATGACTTATTCCTGGATGATAAAGAGCACACATTGCTCTGATCCCATTGAGGTCTCCACATTTTCACTCCAGCAGCGTCAGATAGACAGAAGGAAGCCCTAGGACACTGGTGGCACTGTCACTGGAGAGCTAGCTCAGGGGTTATGTCAACCCACGCCAGTCAGTCCTTCAGGTCCAAAGCAACATCCTCCCATTGGATAGTCTGGTGCCAGGAGAAATACCTCTAATCTAGTCTAGTCATGGCCGTCTAGCAGATATTTCAGGAGTCACCCAGTGCTAGCTAGCCCCATAGCTCTGCTTCACACAGAGAAGGAAATCTGCTGTCCTTACCGGTCTGGCTTATTTTTATTTATTCATTCTTGGACATGGTTGTCGCGGGCTGCCCAGCATTTATTGCCCATCCTTGGTTGCCTTTGGAGGGCAGTTGGGAGTCAACTACATTGATATGGGTCTGAAGTCACATGTAGGCCAGACTAGGTAAGGAAGGCAGATTTCCTTCCCTAAAGTATGTTAGTATCTCCAGACCCACAGGGGTGACACAGTGGCACAGCGGTGGCATGGTGGCACAGTGGTTAGCACTGCTGCCTCGCAGCGCCAAGGACCCAGGTTCAATTCTGGCCTCAGGTCACTGTCTCTGTGGCATTAGCACATTCTCCCCGTGTCTGCGTGGGTTTTCCCTGGGTGCTCCAGTTTCCTCCCACAGTGCAAAGATGTGCAGGTGAGGTTGATTGGCCATGCTAAATTGACCCTAGTGTTAGAGGGATTAGCAGGGTAAATATGTGGGGTTATGGGAATAGGGCCTGGGTGGGATTGTGGTTGGCGCAGATTCGATGGGCCAAATGGCCTCCTTCTACACTGTAGGATTCGATGTAAAATGATTGACTCTTAACTGCCCTCTGAACTGGCCCAGCAAGTTGCTCAGCTTGTATCAATAAGTCAACAAAAAACTCAACCACTGCCGTGTCAAAGGCAACTGGGAGTGGGTAATCAAAGCCAACATTGCCAACATCACCCACAACCCCAGAATGATTCTTTTTGAAAAATTGCATGCAGATATTTGCAAATGAAATGCCCCAAACCTCAATCCCCACCGCCTGTTTTTCTTTGAGTCTCTGTGTTCAGTGAGGCTCCATCTGTTCGGTTATTTTAAGAATGCAGCCGATGACAAAGGAAATGATGTGGTTTGGTTGGACGTTCCAAGTCAGTTTTGTTTAGGAAAACATTGTTCAGGATCAGGCTCCGAGTCGGAAAATTCAGCCAATCATTCTCCCAGACTGACACACCATAAAGTCAACCATGTACAAGGTCACGGCACCCTTCCACACACAAACCAGCTTCAAGCAAGATTGCTACAAATATAGCATTGGCCCAATATCTATCTTTCCGGCCACACTAAATCCAAATAGATGGAGATATGGAGCATGGGGTCAGAGTCGGGCAATGGGTGATGTGCTGACTATTTTTCTTTCCTGGGACGTGGGTGTCGCTGGCTAGACCAGCATTTATTGCCCATCCCTAATTACCCTTCAAAAGGTGGTGGTGAGCTGCCTTCTTGAACCGCTGCAGTCCATGTGGCGTAGGTACCCCCACAGTGCTGCTTAACAATGGTCATAAAGTCATAGAGTCACAGAGGTCTACAGCATGGAAACAGGCTCTTCGGCCCAACTTGTCCATGCCGCTCTTTTTTAAAACCCCTGAGCTAATCCCAATTGCCCGCGTTTGGCCCATATCCCTCCCATCTTACCCATGTAACTGTCTAAATGCTTTTTAAAAGACAATATTGTACTACTACTACCTCTGGCAGCTTGTTCCAGACACCCACCACCCTCTTATGAAAAAATTGCCCCTCTGGACACTTTTGTATCTCTCCCCTCTCACCTTAAATCTATGCCCTCTGGTGTTAGACTCCCCTACCTTTGGGAAAAGATATTGACTATCTAGCTGATGTGAGCCCCTCATTATTTTATAGACCCCTATAAGATCATGCCTCAGCTCCAGATAAAAAAGTCCCAGTCTATCCAGCCTCTCCTTATAACTCAAACCATCAAGTCCCGGTAGCATACTAGTAAATCTTTTCTGCACTCTTTCTAGTTTAATAATAATCTTTCTATAATAGGGTGACCAGAACTATAAACAAAAAAGAATTGGCTAAATACTTGAAAAAATACTTAAAGGGGAGCAACTCAGGGGACTGGGACTAATTTGATATCTCTTTCAGAGAGCCAGAACAGGCACAATGGGCTGAATGGCCTCATTCGTGAACCACTTGCTTTTTTTAATGAAATTCCGACAACTTCACAGTCACTTTTAACCAGATCAACTTCTTATTTTCGGAGGATCAAATTTTGGTGTGAATTATATTGTAAATGGCAGAACCCTTTGGATAATTAACATACAGAGGGATCTGGGCATGCAGGTCTACGGGTCCCTAACAGTGGCAACGCAGGTGGCCAAGGTGATTAAGAAGGCATATGGCTTGCTTGCCTTCATCAGCCGGGGCGTTGAGTACAAGAGTTGGGAAATCATGTTGCAGCTATATAAAACTTTGGTCAGGCTGCATTTGGAATATTGCATGCAGTTCTGGTCACCACAGTACCAGAAGGACATGGAAGCTTTGGAGAGAGTTCAAAGAAGATTCACCAGGATGTTGCCTGATCCACACTCCAAAGATGTGCGGTTTTGTTTGGTTGGCCATGCTAAAATTAACCCTAGTGTCAGGAGGATTAGGTAAATGTTTGGGGTTACGGGAATAGGGCCTGGGTGGGATTGTGGTTGGAGTGGACTTGACGGATCGAATGGCCCCCTTTTGCACTGTAGAGGTTCTAGGTGCTGTGAGAGAGGGAGTTCCACCTCGTGAGAAGTCTCACATTTCCAGAGGCACCGGATACAAACCTTTTGACCAGCTGGTTGTTCTAATAAGGGACAACTATAATCCCCGACCCTCCATTATTCTGCAGAGATATAGATTCCTCTTAGCTGCTAGGGACCCAGGGGAGACAGTTTTGTTGCTAGACTTTGCCAAATGACTGAAAACTGAGTGTTTGGCCCACCCTTAAGTGATCGTCTTGTATCTGGTATTAACAGTTTGTATATTTGAAAGAAGCTCTTCGCCATCCCCTGGATGAAGTGGTTTGAATTGGCTGAAGCGACAGAGTGCACTGAACAAAACACTTTTGCACCGCAAGGCAGGCAGGGTGAGGTCAACGGAATTTGGTGGGGGCCGCTCGGAATCCCAGTAGCGCGGGCCCAACAGAACCCAAGAGAAGGAAGAGAAATTGCCAGCCAGACCGGGGGGGGAGGGTTTTCGTTCTGGGGGAGACATCCCCATGACACAAGCAAATGTAAAGAGTTCATCTGTCTCAGGTGTAATCGGAAGGGCCACATACAAACCAGATGCAGAATCGTACCGTCCGCCCCTCGTTCCCAAAAAACAAGGACTCCAGTAAACAAGATTAAGGAAGATTTGGAAGAAAAGTCCGAAATTTATAAGTTCAAGATTGTCAAGGTAAACAAACACCCCTCTTCAAACGCTCCCTTATGGTTAACAGGCGTCCATTAACTACGGAGGCCGATACAGACGCTTCAGCCATGGGAATAGGTGAATAAGCCTACAAGTATTTGCAGGGAGATCTGCAATCTATGAGGCCCAGCAACACCTCAGCAAAGTTGGCAACCTTGTCATCGACTTCAGGAAGCGTAAAGGAGAACATGCCCCCGTTTACATCAATGGGGACGAAGTAGAAAGGGTCGAGAGCTTCAAGTTTTTAGGTGTCCAAATCACCAACAACCTGTCCTGATCCCCCCATGCCGACATTATAGTTAAGAAAGCCCACCAACGCCTCTACTTTCTCAGAAGACTAAAGAAATTTGGCATGTCAGCTATGACTCTCACCAGCTTTTACAGCTGCACCATAGAAAGCATTCTTTCTGGTTGTATCACAGCTTGGTATGGGCTCCTACTCTGCCCAAGACCGCAAGGAACTACGAAAGGTCGTGAATGTAGCCCAATCCATTACGCAAACTAGCCTCCCATCCATTGACTCTGTCTACACTTCCCACTGCCTCGGCAAAGCAGCCAGCATAATTAAGGACCCCACGCACCCCGGACATTCCCTCTTGCACCTTCTTCCATTGGGAAAAAGATACAAAAGTCTGAGGTCACGTACCAACCGACTCAAGAACAGCTCTCCCCTGCTGCTGTCAGACTTTTAAATGGACTTACCTTGCATTAAGCTGATTTTTCTCTACACCCTAGCTATGACTGTAACATGACATTCTGCACTCTCTCCTTTCCTTCTCTATGAACGATATGCTTTGTCTGTATAGCGCGCAAGAAATAATACTTTTCACTGTAAGTTAATACATGTAACAATAATAAATCAAATCAAATCAAAACCTATATGGGGGAGGCACAGAAGTTATTGGGCATGATATCAACACTGGTGTCTTACCAGCGTCGATCTGTCCAGCTACCCCTGATGGAAGTGAAAGTTCAGAGGCCTAGTTTATGGGGCGAGACTGGTTGAAGCAAATCAAGTGGAATTGGCTGGAAATATTCAACATCATGGATGGAGTTTTCCAAGAGCTCTTGTGTACGTTTCAAGAGGTTTTTTGAAGAGAGCTGGGGATCATACAGGGGGGGCGGGCGGGGGGGGGGGTAAAGGCTAAAATTTACGTAAACTCTCGGTCAGTGTCAGCCTGTCCCTTCGGCAACTTTACCAAAAAGTTGGAAATGGAATCAAAGTGGTTGGAAGATCGAGGGATAATGAAACCAGTACAATTCTCAGAATTGGAAACATCCGTTTTCCATCGACTTTCTTGGAGGTTGAGAAAAAACAGAGAAGTTTGTGTGATGATCTTTGACCCAGAAGCAGCGTCGTAAGTAATATTTGTCATTTCTGAGAATATATGCCAATAGTTCCAGTGCTAAAACCAGACCAAACAATGAGGATTTGTGGCAATTGCAAGTTGACCGTAAACAGAGCTGCTCAAATAGATAGATAACTTATCCCTAGGACAGAAGACCTTTACACTAAACTGGCAGGAGGCCTCAAGACATGTGTACCAACAGCTTGAGCTGAAAATTTGGTTCTACCTACTAGAGGAATACCAACCCTGATTGGGCACACTCTTGGAGATTACATCACATGGCCTCATGCCTCCAACCACTGCACTCCCACGCTCTTCCATCATTGGTCTCTCGACATGTCCAACCGTGTGAGCTCCAGTTTCCCACAGCCAGTCGGGAAGCAGAGTTTACGTTACACAATTGGATGATCCTTGACCGTCAGTCAAACAATCTTTGCCCAGCTCCCACATTTTTGAATTGGTTTGAGTTATTATTGTCACATGTATTGGGAGACAGTGAAAAGTATTGTTTCTTGCATGCTATGCAGACAAAACATACCGTTCATAGTGTACATAGGGGAGAAGGAAAGGAGAGAGCGCAGAATATAGCGTTGCAGTTAGGGATAGGGTGTAGAGAAAGCTCAGCTAACTATGTGATAGGACCATTCAAAAGTCTGATGGCAGCAGGGAAGAAAATGTTCATGAGTCGGTTGGGATGTCATTTCAGACTTTTGTATCTTTTTCCAATAGAAGAAGGTGGAAGAGGGAATGTCCGGGGTGCGTGGGATCCTTAATTACGCTGGCTGCTTTTCCGAGGCAGTGGGAAGTGTAGACAGTGTCAATGGGTGGGAGGCTAGTTTGTGTGATGGACTGGGCTATATTCACAACCCTTTGTAGTTTCTTGCAGTTTTGAGCAGAGCAGAAGCCATACCAAGCTGTGATACAACCAGAAAGGATGCTTTCTATGGTGCATCTGTAGAAATTGATGAGAATCGTAGCTGACGTGCTGAATTTCCTTAACCTTTTGAGAAAGTAGAGGCATTGGTGGGCTTTCTTAGCTATAGCGTCGGCATGGGGGGACCAGGACAGGTTGTTGGTGATCTGGAAACCTAGAAAGTTGAAACTCTCCACCATTTCCACTTCATCACCTTTGATGTAGACAGGAGCATGTCCTTCACCATGTTTCCTGAAGTTGGTGACAATCTCCTTCATTTTATTGACACTGAGGGAGAGATTATTGTCATTGCACCAGTTCAGCACATTCTCTACCTCTTTCCTATACTCCATCTCAACGTTGTTTGAGATTCGACCACGAGCTGGTGATACAAGGGCAAGGGGACACTGATTTAAGGTTTTGGTCAAGAGCTGAAATGGGGGGAGCGGTTTCACGCAGTGAGTGGTAAAGTGAGCTGGAACCCGCTGCCCGTGAGGGTGGTGGAAGCAGAGACGAAGAACGATTTCAAAAAGAAATTGGATGGCCAAGCGAGGGAATTAAGCATGTGGGTGAACAGGGATAGAGCAAGGGAATGGGAATGACTGGATTGCTCCACAGAGTGCCGGCAGAGACATGATGGGCCGAATGCTCGTAATGATGACTCTATGGCCGGAATTTTCCATCCCACCACCCCCCCACCACCATCCCAACCACCCTCCAGAGCATGTTTTCCTGTGGCGGAGGCAGGTCGCCATTGGCCACCAGTGGGATCTTCTAGTCCCGCCGAAACCAATGGCAATTTTCTTGGTATTCCCATCATGCTGCTGGGGTGCCCGCAGTTTGGGGGGGGGGGGGGGGGGGGGGGCGGTCGACTTCAGTGGGACAGGAAGATCTCACTGGTGGAAAGGCCTGGAAAATCCTGCCCCATGTCTCCTGGGCATTCCAGGCTAACTGGGATTCCAAACCAGCTATGCTTATAACAAAAATGACCTTTTGTATTGTAGGCATCAAACAGTTAAAAACCAAAAGCCTCGCAAGGCATACCAAATCCTTTAAGCCCAATATTGTCCATTTAAGAGCGGTCCATTCATCTTCAGGTCAGAGGTTATTGGTGTTGAAGGTCATTCTGTCATATCTGCCTTAACTTTGTAACCTATTATAAAGAGGGCCGAAATTCTCCCGAGTGATTTATTATTTTATTGCCCCTTTGTCACACCGATGCTAAGTTTCTGTTTGAATTTGAAATGCCCATCGGATCCAGCCATTTTATTTAGGTGAAGTTAACCTAGGAAGTGACTGTGAGGGAATGCCCAGCATTTACCTTGCTGACCTCAGGCTTAAGGTGAGGTCACGAAAGGTCACCACCGGACGGGACCAACTAAACCAAAAATTAATTCACTGCTTTATCTCGGACTTTAACCATTGAGAATGCAGCTGGAAAGGACTTGCATTGAAGCACAGCGATTGGATTGTCAGCAAACACTCCCAGTCAAGGCAAGTGTGACAAAAGATTAGTTTCACTGGTTTTTATTGGGGAAAATTATTGGCCAGGATTTCAGAAGAATTGCCTCACGCTTTGAAGGGAACCATGGGATCTCAGCCAGCCTCGGTTTCGTGCCTCATCTCTAACATGGTTCTTCCAGCAATGCAAGACCATAATGGACAGCAGGATGGCACAATGTTTGGACCACTGCCTCACAGCACCAGGGATCCTGGTTCAATTCCAGCCTCGGGTCACTGCCTGTGTGGAGTCTGCATGTTCTCCCCGTGTCTGCATGGGTTTCCTCCGGGTGCTCCGGTTTCCTCCCGCACTCCAAAGCCATGCGGATTAGGTGGATTGGCCATGCTAAATTGTCCCTTAGTGCCAGGGGGATTAGCAGGACTGGATCCTGAACTTCCTAACTCACAGACCACAATTAGTAAGGATAGGCAACAACACCTCCTCCACGATCATCCTCAACACCGGTGCCCCACAAGGCTGTGTTCTCAGCTCCCTACTATACTCCTTATACACCTATGACTGTGTGGCCAAATTCCCCTTCGATTTTCAAGTTTGCTGACGACACCACCGTAGTGGGTCGGATCTCAAACAATGACGAGACAGAGTACAGGAATGAGATAGAGAATCTGGTGAACTGGTGCGGCAACAATAATCTCTCCTTCAATGTCAACAAAACGAAGGAGATTGTCATCGACTTCAGGAAGCGTAAAGGAGAACATGCCCCTGTCCACATCAACAGGGTCAAAGTAGAAAGGGTCGAGAGCTTCAAGTTTTTAGGTGTCCACATCACCAACAACCTGTCCTGGTCCCCCCATGCTGACACTATAGTTAAGAAAGCCCACCAACGCCTCTACTTTCTCAGAAGACTAAGGAAATTTGGCATGTCAGCTATGACTGTCACCAACTTTTACAGATGCACCATAGAAAGCATTCTTTCTGGTTGTACCACAGCTTGGTAAGGCTCCTCCTCTGCCCAAGACCACAAGGAACTACAAAAGGTCGTGAATATAGCCCAATCCATCACACAAACCAGCCTCCATTCATTGACTCTGTCTACACTGCCCGCTGCCTCGGCAAAGCAGCCAGCATAATTAAGGACCCCACGCACCCCAGACATTCTCTCTTCCATCTTCTTCCTTTGGGAAAAAGATACAAAAGTCTGAGATCACGTACCAACCGACTCAAGAACAACTTCTTCCCTGCTGCTGTCAGACCTTTGAATGGACCTACCTTGCATTAAGTTGATTTTTCTCCAAACCCTAGCTATGACTATAATACTACATTCTGCATTCTCTCGTTTCCTCATCTATGAACGGTATGTTTTGTCTGTAGAGCGTGCAAGAAACAATACTTTTCACTGTATATTAATACATGTGACAATAATAAATCAAATTAAATCAGATCAAACCAGAGTAAATACGTGGGGTTACAGGGATTAGAGCCTGGGCCGGTGCAGGGTCGATGGGCCGAATGGCCTCCCTTTGCACAGTGGGGATTCCATGATTCTATGTAGGAGCCGAAATCGGCCATTCAGCCATCGAGTCTGCTCTGCAATTTGATGAGATAATGGGTGGGAATCTCCGATCTCGTACGCCCCGCCACCTATGCCAGCGAGAACGGAGAAGGTGGTGCTCAGCCAAAGCTTCATTCACTGCAGCGGGACCGGAGAATCCCAGCCACGGTGAGTTCGGAGAACCCCACCCCATGACTGAACTGATGTAATCCTCAACTCCACTTTCCCGTCTTATCCTCATAACCCTCGATTCCCTTACTGATTAAAACTCCGTCTACCTCAGCTTTGAACATACTTAACGCTCCAGCCTCTGCAGCCCTCTGCGGTGAAGAATTCCACAGATTCACTCCCCTCTGAGAGAAGATCTCTCTCCTCACCTCTGTCTTAAATCACGCCCTCAACATGTCCCAAAGCATTGTCTGACCAATGGAGTACTTTTGAAATATGTTTTTTTGTTGCAATCCAGGAAGTGTGGGCGTAGGGGGCATTCTTTGCACAGCAAGATCCCACAAACAGCAATAATCCAAATGACCATGGGTGGGATTATCTGGCCACGCTCGCCCCAAAACCGGAGAATCCCCGCCCGAGGTCAATGGACCTCGTAGTCCACCCTCCACCGCCCCTCCCCACCCACCCGCTATGGTTCCCAGGGTGGGCAGGACGGATGAATTCCCCCCCAGACCTTCTTACATGTAGTGATGTTGGTTGAGGGATGAATGTTGTCCCGGGGCTTTGGGGTGAACCTCCCCCCAGCGCCAGCAGTCCTGGTAGTGCAAGAGCTCATCGATATTCACCGCTGATACTGTAGGGGAGCAGGGAAGAGGGTGATGGCTGCGAGAGAACGCTAAGTCTTGGATCTTTAGGGCTGGGATGGATCAGAGGCCCCAGGGAGCGAGGTGAAGGGTTGGGAGGTGGGGAGGGTGGTGGGGGGGGGGCAGTTGAATTTTGAAGAGCAGGGAGCAAGGAAGAAAGGGAGCCTGACATCTGGTGGAGTGTGGAGGGGGCAGGGGTTGGGGGGGGGATAGTCCAATCCATACAGGCCACACCCAAAATGAGGTGCCATCTCATCGGCTGCCGTCAGTGGTGGTGGAGGCGAACTCAATCGGGTCTTTTAAGAGACTCCTGGATGAGTACATGGGACTTAATAGGATGGAGGGTTATAGGTAGGTCTAGAAGGTAGGGATGTGTTCGGCACAACTTGTGGGCCGAAGGGCCTGTTTGTGCTGTAGTTTTTCTATGTTCTATGTTCTATCTCCTTCCTGTAATTACGTTACAGTTATATAAAATATTGGTTAGGCCACATTTGGAATACTGTGTCCAATTCTGGTCGCCACACTGCCAGAAGGTCGTGGAGGCTTTGGAGAGAGTACAGAAAAGGTTTACTCGGGTGGTGCCCGGTATGGAGGGTATTAGTTATGAGGAGAGATTGAATAAACTGGGATTGTTCTCTCTGGAAAGACGGAGGCTGAGGGGCGACCTGATAGAAGTTTATAAAATTATGAGGGGTATAGATAGGGTGAACAGTTGGAATCTTTTTCCCAGGGTGGAAATGACAATCACAAGGGGGCACAAGTTCAAGGTGAGGGGGGAAAGGTTCAGTAGAGAACTGCGGGGGTAGTTTTTTACACAGAGGGTGGTGGGGGCCTGGAATGCACTGCCAAGTGAGGTGGTCGAGGCAGATACATTAGTGACATTTAAGACTTATCTGGAGAGACACATGAACAGGCGGGGAATAGAGGGATGCAAGCAGTTGGTCCAGATGGGAGAACGTGATCAGCACAGGCTTGGAGGGCCGAAGGGCCTGTTCCTGTGCTGTACTGTTCTTTGTTTTTCGTTCTCTGTTCTTCCTTCTCACCAGAGGCCACAAAGAACGGCCTGCCCACTCCCATCCATCTACCCGTAACACGGTGTGGGCAGGTCATTGTCCCAGTTCATCTGCTTGCTCTCAAGCTCATAAATATGGCTGACAGGCACCCGCCTACCGAGCGTACTGTGGAAGTCAGCTCGGAGGGGAAGGGGGGAGGGAAGGTGCCAGGAGAGATACCCACCTTATTTTAGCTGCTCCAAATCCCACCCCCAAAAACATGGCCGGCAGGGTGCTATAAAGTTTTGCCCTCAGCGCGAGTTAGGATATGAGTGGTTTTGGTTGAGGTGAAAGTTAAGGGTGAAAGGTGAGAGGCCAACCAGGAAAGTAATGGAACTATTATGCAGCCAGCAGTTTGGCTGAGGTTTGCGAGCTCAATATGCAAGATAGAGGGTGAAAGGTGAGTCCGTACCAGAGAGAAGAGTGTGAGGAAAGTGAGTTGGCGGCTTAGTAAACTTGCTAAATTGCTTACTAACCTTTCTCTATTTGTCTGAACCTGGTATTTTTTTTATAACTCAACACTTTACCTGGGATTGAAGGACATGGGGGTGGGATTCAGAGAGAATCTCCCTCTTCCTTAACCTTTGTCACTCTGTTTGAAGTCCTCCCTCTCTAATCTCTGGGAGGGGAAAAAAAATTCTTTCAATGCAAATTTGTGAAGAGAGAGAGATGTGACGTCAGGGTGTGTTTTAAGTAAGAGATGGTTAATGAGAAACTGTGTGTGTGTGTGTGTATGTATGTGTGTGTGTGTGTCAGGGAGGGGTGATATGAGCAGTGAGCGAACACCAAAACCGCCCTTTGCAGGCAAGTGGAGAGTCAGCATGATCCAGGCTGGATTCGGCCAACATGTATGTCAGCTATCTCCTGGATAAGGAAGGCAGCATGTACCCCAATTCCGTGCGGCACCCCAGCTTGAACCTGAACCCCCAGAACTTTGCCCCCCCTCCTCCTCCACCTCAGTATTCTGACTTTGCTGGTTACCATCACCACGTCCCCGGGATCAGCGCTGACCCGCACCACCCTCAAGCCGCTGGCACCTGGAGCTCCCCTTACGTCCCACCGCGCGAGGAATGGCACGGCTATGGCACTGGTGCTCCGGCCGTCACCTCCTCGCCGGGGCAGCTGGCGTTTGGCCCCTCTGACTTTGCTGCCATGCAGCCCCAGGCGGGGGCCGGCCTGCTGCCCTCCATGAGCAGCATGGTCCCGCAGCTCTCCCCGAGTTCGCCCAGGCGGAATCCCTACGACTGGATGAGACGCAATCTTCAGCCGAATCTGCAAGGTAAGACAGGAGAGCGGGGTAGCTTCTCACTCAGCTAAAGGCCAGTGTCCAGAGCGGCTAAAGGTTCGTGACATTAACTCGGAGGTTTAAAGCAAATCTGGTCCGATTTAAACTCCTGTGAAGCACTTCATTTTCTACGTGGAGTGCACCATATAAATGCAAGTTGTTGTTGTTGTTGTTCAGCTGTGCTAGCAGTCACACACTCTCAATGTCGAACAGCGTGAGGGGTAATTGAGAATGCCGGCCAGCTGAGGTTTCAGACGGTGTCGGGGAGCGGGTGCTTACGCAGGTAGAGCTCACAAGGTCAAGAATTTTAGCATCAAAATTGCAGAGTCCCTGGGCACTGGTTGGGGGGAGTGGGAGGGCTGGACGGAGAATGAGGATTAGGGAGAGAGAAAGCGTTTGATGGCAACAACCTTGTTCCTTTCAGGCAAGGGAGGCTTTTTTAAATAATTGGGCAGAGCAGTGAGTATGAGTTGAAAGAGGTTGATGTGGGGGACGAGGCCGGGACGGGTTTGAAAATGGAAGCAGACCAGGAAGGAGAGGGTTGATTTGGTGTGAGAATTTGGACGTATTATATCCAGGGCCCTCTGGGCTTTCTCTCTAATCTTTCTCAAAACCCCAGATGCCGCCTCCTTCACAGTCTCTCCCAGCGTGTGGACTTCGATTTTCACCGTGTACTCTCATTTTCACGCACACATAGAAACTAGAAGCAGGAGGAGGCCATTCGGCCCTTCGAGCCTGCTCCGCCATTCATTTTGATCACGGCTGATCATCAGATTCAATATCCTGATCCCCCCCTTCCTCCCATATCCTTTGATCCCTTTAGCCCCAAGAGCTATATCTAATTTCTTCTTGAAATCAGACAATGTTTTGGCCTCAACTACTTTCTGTGGTAGTGAATTCCACACATTCACCACCCTCTGGGTGAAGAAATTTCTCCTCACCTCAGTCCTAAAAGGTTTACCCCTTATCCTCAAACTATGACCCCCTAGTTCTGGACTCCCCCACCATCGGGAACATTCTTTCTGAATCTAACCTGTCTCAACCTGTTAGAATTTTATAAGTTTCTATGAGATCCCCTCTCACTCTTCTAAACTCCGATGAATATAATCCTAACCGACTTAATCTCTCCTCATATGACAGACCTGCCACCCCAGGAGTCAGTTTTCGCTGCACTCCCTCAACCCAGTCCACTCCCGGACCCCAACTCCTCAATCCTCCCCCTCAAGCAGCCAAAAAGCAATGGCAGCACGGTGGCACAGTGGTTAGCACTACTGCCTCACAGCTTCAGGGACCCGGGTTCAATTCCGGCTTGGGTCACTGTCTGTGTGGAGTTTGCACCTTCTCCCCGTGTCCGCGTGGGTTTCCTCCGGGTGCTCTGGTTTCCTCCCACAGTCCAAAGATGTGCGGGTTAGATTGATTGGCCATGCTAAGTTCCCCTTAGCGTCCTGGGATGTGTAGGTTAGAGGGATTAGCGGGGTAAATGTGTGGGTTTGTGGGGATAGGACTTGGGATGGGATTGTTGTTGGTACAGACTCGATGGGCCGAGTAGCCTCCTTCTGCACTGTAGGGTTTCGATGAAACCTCAAAGCGTGAGGGTCACCAATCCATGCCTGACCTCACCTTAACTGCTAAACCCTTCACTGCAAACCCTCACATGACAAAACAAAAGAAAGCCCTCAAAATGAAAAATAAACACATAAGACAATTGTTTGAGTTCCACTTATTGCACAGGTAACCAGATAAGTCCAGGTATTGAGTAAACCATGGCGTCTAGTGCTAGTTAACTGTTCAAAAGCTCATATCGTAATTTCATAAGGTGTAAGGTTGATTGCGGAGATAGGTTTTGAGTTTACCCGAGTGTGTTAAGTGGATGTTACTGAATTGGCAGCAGGTTTTTACACCTCTCCCCAACTGACTTCAGTGGGAAGAAAGATGGGGTTGAGTTTAAAAACGCTCTGCCAATTCAACATCACCCGTGTAACGCCCTCACCACGAAGAACATATCGACCGCCAGAGAGTTTCCGGTAGACTTGGAATTAGACGGAAGCAACTTGAATCTCCTCACTGTGACAGCAGAGGAGAAGGTTCCAGAGAATCTGCGGAAATTCAGGCCCATCGATTGCGATTCGATTACAGCTTGTGTTAAAAAATAATCAACACAGCTCGGAATCCAGTTCGGGAGCGGTTACAGGGCAGAGAAATAGAGAGAAAGGCTGACATTTATAAATCGCTTTTCACGTCCGTTGGACATCACAGCTCGCTTTGCAGCCAGTCAAATACTTTTTGAAGTGGGGTCTCTGTTGTAAGGTGGCAGATGCAGCAGCTAATTTGTGCACAGCAAGATCCCACGAACTGCAATGTGATAAGGTGCAGATAATCTGTTATTTTTGTCTGGTGTTTGTTGAGAGGTAAATGTTAGCCAGGACAATGGGGATAGACTCCGTCACCCTTCTCTCACGTAGCACCATGGAGTCAGCCATCATCGTACTGCATGCCGGAACAGGGGCTGAATTGCCCTCCCCTGCTCCGAGTTCTCATGTTCTGCATCCACTCGAGCAGGCAGATGGGGCCTGGGTTTAATGTCTCATGCAAAAGCCAGCAGAGCAGTTCTCCCTCGGTACTGCACCGGAGTTCCAGCCTTGACCTTGGGCTGAAGCCCTGGAGTGGGACTTGAACCCAGAACCTAACTCAGGGGCAAGAATGCTACTAATTGAGCCAGGCCTGTTACCTATAGGATAGTATTTCTAGCAGAGGAAGAGGCCATTCAGCCCAACCATTCCATGCTTGTGGTTAGTCTCTTCCCATCTCTCTTTATCTCTCCCCATCAAGGTAACTTTCTATCCCTTTCTCCCTCACGCATTTATCTATCTTCCCCTTAACTGTAACGATGCTATTCACCTGAACAGCTCCTTGCGGGTGCGGGTTCCACATTCTCGTCACTTTAGAATCATAGAATCATAGCGTACCTACAGTGCAGAAGGAGGCCATTCAGCCATCGAGTCTGCACTGACCGCAATCCCACCTTAGCTCTATTCGCGTAACCCCAACTATTTACCCTGCAAATCCCCCTGACACTAGGGTCAATTTAGCATGGCCAATCAACCTAACCCGCACATCTTTGGACTGTGGGAGGAAACCGGAGCACCCGGAGGAAACCCACACAGACACGGGGAGAATGTGCAAACTCCACACAGACAGTGACCCAAGCCCCGAATCGAACCCAGGTCCCTGTGCTGTGAGGCAGCAGTGCTAACCACTGTGTCACCATGCCACTCTCTGGGTAAAAAGGTTTCTCCTGAATTCCTTATTAGATTTATTATATCTATCTTACATTTAAGGACAATAGGCTTTGTTTAACTGCACAGAGGATTTGTTATACTGTCATCCTCTGCTCTATCGCTGCTCAAATATTTGAACCTATTTCCATGATAGGATTAGAGCAACCAGTTCCAGTTGAAGAACTAGTAGCAGTATTGGCTCATTGGACTGAATGGCCTCCCACAGTGCTGCATGTTTCTATATCCTCTGAAATCCATTTCAATGATGCCTTGGAAAAGTTTTTAAAATTAGCAGGAAGGGAATCGCGGATCTGATAATCGGGTGTTAAAATTCTCATGATTGTTTCCCACCTGAGCTTGCCCCTCCCCATTTCTCTAAACTGACCCAATCTCAAGACCCTCCGAGGTCTCCGCGCTACTCCAATTCCAGCCGCTTGCATGTCCCTGATTTTGAACGTGCCTTCAGCTGCCTCAGCCCTGAACTTTGACTTCCTCTCCCCAAATCTTTCCACCTCTCTCTCTCCTTCCTTTCAAGTCCTTTCTTAAAACCTTCCTCTTTGACCAAGCTTTTTGGTCATTTGTCCTGATGTCTCTTTGTGTGTTGAGTATTGTCTGGTTAGATTGTGGAGTGTGGAGTTTGCACGTCCTCCCCGTGTCTGCATGGGTTTGCTTCTGGAGCTCCGGTTTCTTCCCACAGTCCGAAGATGTATAAGTTAGGTGAATTGGCCATGCAAAATTGCCCCTTAGTGTCCGAAGATGTGTAGGTTAGGTGGATTGGCCATGCTAAATTGCCATTTAGCGTCCGAAGATGTGTAGGTTGGGGGATTGACCATGCTAAATTGCTCCTTAGTCTCCAAAGATGCTCAGGTTAGGTTGATTGGCCATGCAAAATTGTCCCTTAGTGTCCAAAGATATGTAGGTTAGGGGGACTGGCCATGCTAAATTGCCCCTCAGTTTCAAAGATGCGCAGGTTAGGGTGATTGGCTATGCTAAATTGCTCCTTAGTGTCCAAAAAGTAAGGTTTAAAGTTTATTTATTAGTCACAAGTAAGGCTTACAATAACATTGCAATGAAGTTACTGTGAAATTCCCCTATGCGCAGGTTAGGTGGATTGGCCATGCTAAATTGTCCCTTAGTGTCCCAAGATGTGTAGGTTAGGTGGATTAGCCATGCTAAATTGCCCCTTAGTGTCTGAAGATGTGTAGGTTAGGTGGATTAGCCATGCTAAATTGCCCCTTAGTGTCTGAAGATGTGTAGGTTAGGTGGATTGGCCATGCTAAATTGCCCCTTAGTATCTGAAGATGTGTAGGTTAGGTGGATTGGCCATGCTAAATTGCCCCTTAGTGTCCGAAGATGTGTCGGTTGGGGGATTGACCATGCTAAATTGCTCTTTTGTGTTCAAAGATGTTCAGGTTAGGTTGATTGGCCATGCGAAATTGTCCCTTAGTGTCCCAAGATGTGTAGGTTAGGTGGATTAGTGGGATAAATGTATGGATTTATGGGGATAGGGCAGGGGGAGGGTCTGGGTGAGATGCTCTTTCGCAGAGTCATTGGAGACTCAATGGGCCGAATGGCCTCCTTCTGCACTGATTCTATGATTCTAGATTCCTTGGAACTTTTCATTGCATTAAAGGTGTGGGTGCAAAGGCAACTTGAGGTTGTTTCCATTGTCGGAATCTCTTTGATCAAAATATTCTAAATTAAAATGCGGTAATTCCGCAACAGAGAAGGTTTCAGTTTGAGAGTGGGTATCTCGTGATTGTTAAGCAGTTTCATTCTGTCTTTGATATATAGACTAGTGATTAACACTGTTTGTGTAGAAGGCAGGATGACCCCAACACAGCTGTGTGTTTTGAAGAAGAAAAGTTTATATTGTTCCTCAGCATTCCATCTTAGCAGCGATCTATTTCATTGTTGACATCATTTTGTTTCTGAGGCCCCCTTCTCCAAAGCCTCGTAAAACTCTTTGGAAAAAATCCCTGGGACTTGTCAATGTTGTTTCCAGAATTCACACTGTCCCACACACTTGCTCTTGTGTACCGGAGGAATACTCCGCACATTATGTCCTGTGAACCTCAAACAAGGCTGTATCCCGGAGCCCCGATCTTCCCCCACCCCCCCACAGCGAGTTTCTCAGTCCATTACTGTCTGCAGCACATTAACTGGTCAGCTTGTGTTTGACGATACGCAGTGCAGCTCACTGACCATTTTACAGCTAAGTCGCATTAATATAGCAACTTTACCACTGCAAAATGACCCTATCAGCGTTCCACAGGGATTACCAAACAAATTTGGCTTCAAGTCACAATAGGTAGATATTAGAACGGGTGACCAAAACTTCATCCAAAAATTGGGATTTTAAGAAGCATCTGAAAAGAGTAGAGAGAGTGAGAGAGACGGAGAAGTTTAGGAAGGAAATTCCAAAGGCTAGGACCCAGGTAGCTGATAAGCCGAGCCACCAATGGTGCAGCAATTATTATCGGAGATGTATAAGGGGCCAGAATTGGGGGAATCCAGTGATCATGGAGGATTTCCCTTGGTGGAGAATTCTAGAACCAGGGGCGGCACAGTGGCACAGTGGGTTAGCACTGCTGCCTCACAGCCCCAGGGACCCGGGTTCGATTCCTGGCTTGAGCCACTGTCTGTGTGGAGTTTGCACGTTCTCCCCGTGTCTGCGTGGGTTTCCTCCGGGTGCTCCAGTTTCCTCGCACAGTCCAAAAATATGCAGGTTGATTGGTCATGTTAAATTGTCCCTTGTGTCAGGGGATTAGCAGTGTGAATATTGGGGTTACAGGAATAGGGCCTAGATGGGATTGTGGTCGGTGCAGGCTCGATGGGTCAAATGGCCTCCTTCTGCACTGCAGGGATTCTATGATTCTACATGGATTCAAGATAAGTGGCAGTAGGTGTAACGGGAACATGAGGAAAAACTTTTTTACGCTGAGGGTGGTGGGTGTCTGGAATTCACTGCCCGAGTTGGTGGTGGAGGCAGAGACTCTTAAACTCTTTTAAAAGTCACCTGGATCTGCACCTTCAGTGCTGTAAGCTACAGGGCTGAGGGCCGGGTGCAAGAAGGTGGGATTAGAAAGGGCACTTGGGTGTTCTCGGGCTGGCATGGACAAGATGGGCCGAATAGCCTCTTGTGCTGTAACTTTTCTATGGCTGTTGGGCTGGAGATGAAGCAGATTGCAGAGAGAGGGAATATGAGGAGGGATTTGAAAACAAAATGAGGACTTTGAAATTGTGGTGTTGCCAGACCGGGTGGCAGTGTAGATCTACAAGCCCTGTGGGTGATGTGTGATTGGGACTTGGTGTGAGTTATTTATTTATTTATTAGTGTCACAAGTAGGCTTACATTAACACTGCAATGAAGTTACTGTGAAAATCCCCGAGTCATCACACTCCGGCGCCTGTTCGGGTACACTGAGGGAGAATTTAGCACGGCCAATGCTCCCAACCAGCACGTCTTTCAGACTGTGGGAGGAAACCGGAGCACCCGGAGGAAACCCACGCAGACACGGGGAGAATGTGCAGACTCCACACAGACAGTGATCCAAGCCGGGAATCGAACCCAGGTCCCTGGAGCTGTGAGGCAGCAGTGCTAAACCACTGTGCCACCGTGCTGTTAGGATATGGGCAGCAGAGATTTGAATGGGTTGAATTTGTAAAGGGTGCCATATGGGAGGCAAACGTTGGAATAATCGACACTGTAGGCCTCACAATTGTTGGTGATGAAAGAAATCGCAACAGATTAGGCAGCGATTGGGAATATTTTGTGTGAATCTGCCTGACATTCTGCATTAGTTGAAGTTTTCGTATGGTGTGTGAGCCATACAGCAGGTATAATCGTGAATGAATAGGGCCTCTGACCTGGGATTTGAATTGAAAGTCCTATTGTTAAATATGTTGAGAGAGTGAGTGAGTGTTTGAGTTTACCGGTGAACACAATCCCTTACCTCTGAGGAGGCTACACTGCAAAACTGAGCACAATGCATTATTTTGAACTACGTCCCCTCTGGAAACATTTGTAATGTAATTTTCCTCCTTAACCGAAAATGATCAACCAGGTCACTTTTGGGAGAATTATTGGGTTGAATTTTTAATCAGTTCTGGTGATGAGAACGGAGTAAGAAGTTTAACAACACCAGGTTAAAGTCCAACAGAATTCTGAATTCCCACTCACCTGAAGAAGGGGCTTGCAGCTCCGAAAGCTTGTGTGGCTTTTGCTACCAAATAAACCTGTTGGACTTTAACCTGGTGTTGTTAAACTTCTTACTGTGTTTACCCCAGTCCAATGCCGGCATGTCCACATGATGAGAACGGAATCAGACATGTCCAGAATTTCCCACCACCGACCCAGGGATCAATTCCCGGGAATGGTCCCACCTCCTTTTAAAAGTTTATTTATTTGTGTCACAAGTAAGGCTTACATTAACACTGCAATGAAGTTACTGTGAAAATCCTCGAGTCACCACATTCCGGCGCCTGTTCAGGTACACTGAGGGAGAATTTAGCATGGCCAGTGCACCCAACCAGCACGTCTTTTGGACTGTGGGAGGAAACCGGAGCACCTGGAGGAAACCCACGCAGATACGGGGAGAACGTGCAGACTCCACACAGACAGTGACCCAAGTTGGGAATCGAACCTGGGTCCCTGATGCTGTGAGGCAGCAGTGCTAACCACTGTGCCATTGTGCCGCTTCACCACTGTGCCATTGTGCCGCTTCACCACTGTGCCATTGTGCCACCCCTAGTGCTGGAGACTGAGCCTCCGGATCCCACCCGCTGTCCTTAATTGGACATCAAATGCGTCCTTTGGCCATTAATCAGTCTTTCAATCAAAAAAGCACAGCGTGTGCATCACACTGACGCCACACGGAGTCGGGATCCAGAAGTCATCCCATTGCCAGGCTCCCAAACACAGAAAACAAATTCAGCCCATTTATCATAGATTAGAATGATCATCGAATCCCTGCAGTGCAGAAGCAGGCCATTCAGCCCATCAAGCCTGCACCGACAACAATCCCTCCCAGCCCCTATTCCCACAACTCCATGTCGTTACCCTGCTAGTCCCCTTTGACACTGAGGGGCAATTAGCCATGGCCAATCAATCTAACTTGCACATCTTTTCCTGCGATTCAATCTGGTCCTGAACTCAGCTCAAATCTCCTAATAAACAATTGGAATTGTCCAATCCACCTGAACAAAACGAACAGAATGGGGGAAGTTAACATTAAAAATAAATTGCTGTGTTCCTTGTCTTTGTGTAGTAAAATTAATTGATTGTCGTTAATATGCTGAATTTAAAGTGTCCTCTCTGAGTGACATCAATGATGTATATATTACGCAGACTTCATTGTTTTACTGAAGATTTTAACCCATTTATGTTTAAAGTGGCAGCGCTCTCCTGTTACAATAGGAGGGGTTCGCAGGCTGTGTGATAATTGCTGCCATCAGACAGAGAGAAGACACTAGTGCAGCGTTTCTCAATCTAATTCAATCATTGCCAGGGCCTGAAGACCATCATTCCCTCCTACAATCTGCAAGTTTCTAAAAACCCAAGCTCTGGGGTCCTCTATGCCTCGCCTCACCCCATTTTGTCTTCCCCAGATTGTAGTTAACGCAGGCTGCACAATCTAGATAGCAGAGAACTCCACATTGATCCTATTGCCGAGCTTTATAGAGACGGAAACTTGGCAGTGCACAGCTGGGGCTGGGTTTGATTAGCAGCACAGTCCCTTGTGGGTGAGGTCAATACCTGAAGCCATAAATATAAGATAGTCAGTAATAAATCCGATTGGGAATTCGGGAGCGGTTCCTCTATCCACAGAATGGTGTGAGTGTGAAACTCAGTGCCACTGAGTTGAGTTGAAAAACATTGATGCATTTAATAGTAGGCAATGTAGAAATGAATAGCAGGGTGAGATGAAGCGGTGCAGGATTAACACAGATATGGACCTCTTGGGCTGAATGGGCTGTTTCTATGCTGTACATTCTGTATAATTCTACGTAACGTCTCAGTCACTCATATCCCTCTGTCGAAACTATGCTGAGGATTAGAGAGGGAGGCAGCTGGAACATCTGTGCACATCGACTACAATAAAATCATCGTCAATTAAAGATAAAGTCACCATAGTCCCAGATGACCAGAGGATGTGATTTAACCTGAGGATCTCAGGCGAGGGACAAGGTTGAGAAGGCAGGACCTTCGTGGATAATCTCAGCCAGTACGGGAATTGAACCCACGCTGTTGGCGTTGCTCTGCATCATTAACCAGCTGTGCAGCCAACTGAGCACAAACCTAGCCAAAGGTGTAGGTTTTAAGGAGCATAGAGATGTCTGGCCATCAAACTCTCCCACTCACCATCAGCTTGACTGGAGGATTTACAGACCAATAATTAACCTGGTTGTCCCCATTATGAACACATCTTCCATGGCCCTCGAGTAGGGGAGGCGATGGCCTAGTGGTATTATCGCCAGACTATTAATCTAGATACTCAGTTTATGCTCTTGGGACCTGAGTTCGAATCTCACCACGGCAGATGGCGGAATTTGAATTCAGTGAAAATATCTGGAATTAAGAATCTATTGATGACCATGGAATCATTGTTGATTGTCGGAAAAACCCATCTGGTTCACTAATGTGCTTTAGGGAAGGAAATCTGCCGTCCTTACCCGGTCTGGCCTACATGTGACTCCAGAGACACAGCAATGTGGTTGACTCTCAGCTGCCCTCTGATCAAGGCAATGAGGGATGGGCAATAAACAGTGGCCAGCCAGCGACGCCCATGTCCCACGAGTGAATTAAAAAAAAATTCTAAAAAAGTGGGACTTGAACCCGGAGGTAGGGATACTACTCACGGCACCACAGGACTTCCTGGCCAGGGTATGTGTGGCAGAGTTATACAGCTTTTAGCATAGGAAACTGCCCAAAGATGTTCATCACAGCTGTGCAATGGAACTGAAAGGAATATTGAGCCATAGAAGGAGATATCAGGCCAAGCAGCCAAAAGCTGGATCAGAAAAGTAGATTTCAAGGACCTTCTTGAATAGGATCATAGAATCGCTACAGCACAGGAGGAGGCCATTCGGCCCATCGAACCTGCGATAACACTCCGACAGATCTTCTTACCCAAGCCTTATCCCCAAAACCCCACATATTTACTCTGCTATTCCCCCTAACCTACACATCTTGGAAAACTAAGGAGCAATTTAGCGTGCCCAATCCACCTAACCCGCACACCTTTGGAGTGTGGGAGGAAACCGGAGCACCCGGAGGAAACCCACGCAGACACGGGGAGAATGTGCAGACTCCACACAGAGAGGCACCCAAGTCCGGAATTGAGCCCGGGTCCCTGGCACTGTGAGGCAGCAGTGCGAACCACTCTGCTATCGTGTCGCTCTTCAAGGAGCTAAGAAGAATAGATGAGACAGAAAGGTTTAGAGAGGGAATTTCAGAGCTTAGTGCCTGGGTAGCTAAAGGCATGGTCATTAATGGTGAAGCGATTAAAGTTACGGACATTCAAGAGGCCAGAATTGGAGGAATGCTGAGATCTCGGAGGTTGGTAGGGCTGGAGGAGGTTATGGAAGTATGTAGGGAACGAAGCCACGGAGGGATTTGAATGCGAATATGTGAATTTTAAAATTAAATAGGCAAAGAGAGAGCGGTATTGTGATCCTAATGTTGAAGGAATATGTTAACAGGTCCATGTTGATGTGGGCGGGGGTTAATGGAGGTCCCTGGGGATTCTGGAGAGAGTTCCATTGTATTATTCCGCAACAACAAAGTCTATGCTTGAAGAGTGGAGGTGGAGATTTAAACTGGGGAATATTGAAGAACAAGAGACTGTTCTCTTGCTATTGTCCGGACCTGGGTTTGGTATCCATGGAGCTGACGCACATCCTTTGATCTATCTCTCGGTTCTTCTGTTTCTCCCACTGTTTGTCAAACACCTTTAAAAAATTTCTAACCCCTCCCCGCAAATTAACATCAAACGAGTCTCCTTGTTCGACAAGATAGGCACAATCAGTGCAATCTAGTCATGTTTTCTTAGAATTGTCTTCTCTTTAGCAATAGAAGGTCAGAGGTCAAAGTTTGTCTTCTCGGCTTGGGCAGACCTTGTATGTGCGTGCCTGTGTGTATGTGTGCATGCTCACGTCTGTGTGTTTGTACGTGCGTACATGCATGTGAATGTATATCTATGTCTCTGTGTTTCTGAGTGAATGTGTGAGTTTGTGTGCACACTTGTATATATGTGTCTGTGTGTGCATGATGCACTTTTGTATTACTGTCAATGTGCGTGTGTCTGTATGTGTTTGTGTGTGTGTCAGTGAGTGAGTGAATGTGTGTGAGTGCGTGAGTTTGCATGCATGTGTCAGTGTGTGTGAGTCTGTATGAGTCTCTGTGTAACTGGGTTTATGAGTGTGTGAGTGAATGAGAGTGAGTTTATCTGTGTGTAAATTTGTTTGAGTTTGTGTGTGTGTGTGTGAATGAGTTTATGGGCGGAATTTTATGGCCTCTCTCATCCTGAAACCGTAAAATCCTGCAGGAGGTCAATGAACCTTCCCACTGTCCGCCCCTCGCCTGCTCCGATTCCTGTGGCGGGTGGGCTGATAAAATTCCGCGTGGGTATGTGTGTGTGAGTGTGTGTGAGAGTGTGGGTGAGAGTGTGTGTGAGAGTGTGTGTGTGAGAGTGTGTGTGTGAGAGTCTGTGTGTGTGGGTGAGAGAGTGTGTGTGAATGTGTGTGAGTGTGTGTGTGAGAGAGTGTGTGTGTGATTGTGTGTGTCTGAGTGTGTGTGTGAGTGTGTGTGTGTGAGAGTGTGTGTGTGTGGGTGAGAGAGTGTGTGTGAGTGTGTGGGTGGTTGTGTGTGTGAGTGTGTGTGTGTATGAGTATGTGTGTGTGTGTGTGTGAGTGTGTGTGTGTGAATCTGTATGAGTCTGTGTGAGATTTAGTTTATATGTGTGGATGTGAGTGAGTGTGAGGGAGTTTATGTGAGTGTGCGTGAGTGACTGTGTGTGTGAGTAAGTGTGTGTGAGTTTGTGAGTGTGAGTGCGTGAGTGTGCGTGCGTGAGTGTGTGTGTCAGTGTGTATGTGTGAGTTGTGTAAGTGCGTGAGTGTGTGTGTGTGCGAGAGTGTGTGTGTGTGTAAGTGCGTGAGTGTGTGTGTGTGTCTGTGAGTGTGTGTGTGTCTGTGAGTGTGTGTCTGTGAGTGTGTGTGTGTGTGTCTGTGAGTGTGTGTGGCTGTGAGTGTGTGTGTGTCTGTGAGTGTGTGTCTGTGAGTGTGTGTGTGTCTGTGAGTGTGTCTGTGAGTGTGTGTGTGTGTCTGTGAGTGTGTGTCTGTGAGTGTGTGTCTGTGAGTGTGTGTGTGTCTGTGAGTGTGTGTCTGTGTGTGTGTCTGTGAGTGTGTGTGTCTGTGAGTGTGTGTGTGTCTGTGAGTGTGTGTGTGCCTGTGAGTGTGTGTCTGTGAGTGTGTGTCTGTGAGTGTGTGTGTGTCTGTGAGTGTGTGTGTGTCTGTGAGTGTGTGTGTGTGTTAGTGGGCACATATCCTGCAGTCACCCCAATGCACATAAACCTAACATTAAATATTCGCACTTTGAGGAGCATATTTGGCTAAACGCAATGAAGATTTGTTTGAAAACGAGATAGACCTGGAGGTGTAACACACAGAGGCAGTTCAAAATGAATTTGGAGATTGAAGTATAGATCATGAACTCTGAGCTGCTGACAAGATGGAGTCTAATAGTTTTAATTTATTGGATCTATAATGTATTTGATGTTGGCACAGATTTTATTGCTTTGATTTTATTGCCTCGTTGCCCCACTGAACTTTCATCTCCTGTCGAGGACCTACTGCTCTGTACGATGCCACTCTGCACTGCAGTCTGACTGTTTGTCTCCTCGTAGAACTCGCTGGTCCCCAGGAACCCACCTCACACCACCCCAACCCCACCCCACTCCCCTCAAATGGCCTCTCTATAATCTGTACCCATTGGGTGAGATTGTGAAGTGGTTCCGTCCTGAGATGAGTTCCTGACCACATCTGCACTCCATCACGAAGACAACACACTTCTACCTCTGCAGCATCACCTGACGGCAGCCCCGCCTCAGCTTATCGGCTGCCGAAACCCTCACTAGTGCCTTTTGTTACGTCTTGACCATTCCAGTGCTCTTCCTGGTAGACAAGGCGGCCCAGTGGTTAGCACTGCTGTCTCACAGCGCCAGGGACCCAGGTTCGATTCCGGCCTCACGTCTCTGTCTGCATGGAGTTTGCACCTTCTCCCCGTGTCTGCTTGGGTTTCCTCCGGGTGCTCCGGTTTCCTCCCACAGCCCAAAGATGTGCGGGTTAGGTGGACTGGCCATGCTAAATTGCCCCTTAGTATCGGGGGATTAGCAGGGTAAGTATATGGGGTTACGGGAATAGGGCCTGGGTGGGATTGTGGTTGGTGCAGACTCGATGGGCCAAATGGCCTCTCTCTGCACTGTAGAGATTCTTTGATTCTATGACAGACCTCCCATCTCCTATGCTCCTTAAATATGAGATCAGCCAACTCCCTGCTGTTCCAATCCTAACTCTAATGGGTGGCACGGTAACCCAGTGGTTAGCACTGCTGTCTCACAGCGCCAGGGAACTGGGTTCACTTCCCGCCTTGGGTCACTGTCCATGCGGAGTCTGCACCTTCTCCCCGTGTCTGCATGGGTTTCCTCTGGGTGCTCCGGTTTCCTCCCACAATCGGAAAGACTGGTTGGGTGCATTGGCCATGCTAAATTCACCCTCAGTGTACCCGAACAGGCGCTGGATTGTGGCGACTAGGGGATTTTTTACAATAACTTCATTGCAGTGTTAATGTAAGCCTGCTTGTGACTCGAATGAATAAACTTAAACTTAATTCATACCAAGTTCCACTCACCCATCCCCCGCCACTCACCCAACACCCGCCACTCACCCACCCCCCGCCACTCACCCATCCCCCGCTACTCACCCATCCCCCGCCACTCACCCATCCCCCCGCCACTCACCCATCCCCCGCCACTCACCCACCCCCCGCCACTCACCAACCCCCCACCACTCACCCATTCCCCACCACTCACCCACCCCCCCGCCACTCACCAACCCCCCGCCACTCACCCACCTCCCGCCACTCACCCACCCCCCCGCCACTCACCAACTCCCCGCCACTCACCCATCCCCCGCCACTCACCCATCCCCCTCCACTCACCCATCCCCCTCCACTCACCCATCCCCCCGCCACTCACCCACCCCCTGCCACTCACCCATCCCCCTCCACTCACCCATCCCCCCGCCACTCACCCATCCCCCCGCCACTCACCCACCCCCTGCCACTCACCCATCCCCCTCCACTCACCCATCCCCCTCCACTCACCCACCCCCCGCCACTCACCAACCCCCCGCCACTCACCCACCCCGCCACTCACCCATCCCCCCGCCACTCACCCATCCCCCGCCACTCACCCAACCCCCGCCACTCACCAACCCCCCGCCACTCACCCATCCCCCGCCACTCACCCATCCCACTCCACTCACCCATCCCCCTCCACTCACCCATCCCCCCGCCACTCACCCACCCCCTGCCACTCACCCATCCCCCTCCACTCACCCATCCCCCCGCCACTCACCCATCCCCCCGCCACTCACCCACCCCCTGCCACTCACCCATCCCCCTCCACTCACCCATCCCCCTCCACTCACCCACCCCCCGCCACTCACCAACCCCCCGCCACTCACCCACCCCGCCACTCACCCATCCCCCCGCCACTCACCCATCCCCCCGCCACTCACCCATCCCCCCGCCACTCACCCATCCCCCGCCACTCACCCACCCCCCTGCCACTCACCCATCCCCCGCCACTCACCAACCCCCCCGCCACTCACCCATCCCCCTCCACTCACCCACCCCCCGCCACTCACCCACCCCCCTGCCACTCACCCACCCCCCTGCCACTCACCCATCCCCCTCCACTCACCCACCCCCCACCACTCACCCACCCCCCTGCCACTCACCCATCCCCGCCACTCACCCACCCCCTGCCACTCACCCACCCCCCGCCACTCACCCACCCCCCTGCCACTCACCCATCCCCCTCCACTCACCCATCCCCCTCCACTCACCCACCCCCCGCCACTCACCCACCCCCCTGCCACTCACCCATCCCCCTCCACTCACCCATCCCCCTCCACTCACCCACCACTCACCCATCCCCGCCACTCACCCATCCCCCTCCACTCACCCATCCCCCGCCACTCACCCACCCCCTGCCACTCACCCATCCCCCCGCCACTCACCCACCCCCCGCCACTCACCCATCCCCCTCCACTCACCCATCCCCCTCCACGCACCCACCCCCTGCCACTCACCCATCCACCGCCACTCACCCACCCCCCGCCACTCACCCATCCCCCGCCACTCACCAACCCCCCGGCACTCACCCATCCTCCACCACTCACCCACCCCGCCACTCACTCATCCCCCGCCACTCACCCATCCCCCTGCCACTCACCCATCCCCCGCCACTCACCCATCCCCCCGCCACTCACCCACACCCTGCCACTCACCCATCCCCCGCCACTCACCCATCCCCCCGCCACTCACCCACCCCCTGCCACTCACCCATCCCCCGCCACTCACCCATCCCCCGCCATGCTTGCTGACTTACATGGGCTTCCAGTTCAGCCAGGTCTCAGCTTCTAAAATTCTCAGTCTCGTGACGCTTTGAACCCTCTCTAACTCTGTCCCCTCCCTCAGTGCTACAACTCTCCAAGCTTCCTGCCTTCCTCCAACTCTGGGTTCTTGCGCTCCCCAGACTTCCGTTCCTCCATCACTGGCGGCCGTACCTCAGACCCTCAGCATTGAAAACCCTTCCCTTTACCTCTCCTCATTTCCCTTAGGGAAGGAAACTTGCTGCCTTTACCCAACCTGAGCCTCGGTGTAACTCCAGACCCACATGGCTACCTAGTTTAATTCTTTTTTAATTGCAACATCTAGCAGACTTTAAAGACTGTTTGAATATATATTAAAGTGGTCTAACAAGCTGCTGGATCAAACCACTGCCATTGCTCAGAGACAGCGCACGGCCAGTAAATACATCAGGGCATTTAGGGATCGGCAATAAGTATCAACCTTCCCAGCAGGGCCCAATCCTAAGTAAATTGCTCTTAAAAACACAGCTTTGGTGTTGTCCTGACACTACTAATTAATTTATCAAATTTGACAGTGTTGTGCACTTTGACCTGGTTAGGAGACAGATAATTCTTATGTCTGTTTGCAGAAACCCACAGGCAGATTGGTATCATTACAGAACCTACTAAAGAAGCTAAGAACATATGAACTAGGAGCAGGAGGAGGCCATTTGGCCCCTCGAGCCTGCTCCGCCATTTAATAAGATCATGGCTGGTTCCTTTGTGGACTCAGCTCCACTTACCTGCCCGCTCACCATAACCCTTAATTCCTATCAGAATGCAGCGGCACAGCGGCACAGTGGTTAGCACTGCTGCTTCACAGCGCCAGCGACCCAGGTTCGATTCCCGGCTTGGGTCACTGTCTGTGTGGAGTTTGCACGTTCTCCCCGTATCTGCGTCGGTTTCCTCCGGGTGCTCTGGTTTCCTCTCACATTCTGAAAGACGTGCTGGTTAGGTGCATTGACCTGGAGTGTGGCGACTAAGGGAATTTCACAGTAACTTCATTGCAGTGTTAATGTAAGCCTTACTTGTGGCTAATAAATAAATATCTTTGCCTTAAAAACATTCAATGAGGTAGCCTCAACTGCTTCACTGGGCAGGGAATTCCACAGATTCACAACCCTTTGGATGAAGAAGTTCCTCCTCAACTCAGTTCTTAATCTGCTCCCCCTTATTTTGAGGCTATGCCCTCTAGTCTGGTTTCACCTGCCAGTGGAAACAACCTCCCTGCTTCTATCTTATTTATTCCCTTCATAATTTTATATGTTTCTATAAGATCTCCCCTCATTCTTCTGAATTCCAATGAGTATACTCCCAGTCTACTCAGCCTCTCCTCATAAGCCAACCCTCTCAACTCCGGAATCAGCCTAGTGAATCTCCTCTGCACACCCTCCAGTGCCAGTATATCCTTTCTCAAGTAAGGAGATCAAACAGTACACAGTACTCCACTTTCTCAAAGCTTTTAAAACAGTCTGGGCTTGAATCCCAATCTAGAGATCAAAGCATAAAATTTAGGTCAAAGCTAGCAGTGAGGGCTGACTCTGTGACAACACGGTGCTGACACTGTTGGAAATTATGTTAAATTGAGGCCTAGTTTGCCGGATGTTGTTTTGTGTAAATTAGCTACTCTGCTTCCCATATTACAACAGCAACAACTATTTAGAAGTACATCGTTGACCATTTAAGCGGTTTGGGATATCCTGAGGTCGTATGGAAAGATTTGCAGGTTGACAATGGTTAGCACTGCTGCCTCACAGCGCCAGGGACCTGGGTTTGATTCCTGGCCTTGGGTGACTGTCTGTGTCGGGTTTGCACATTCTCCCCGTGGGTTTCCTCTGGGGGCTCCGGTTTCCTCCCACAGCCCAAAGATGTGCAGGTTACGTTGTTTGGCCATGCTAAATTGTCCCTTAGCGTCCCAAAATGTATAGGTTAAGGGGTTTAGCCATGCTAAATTGCCCCTTTGTGTCCAAAGATGTGTAGGTTAGGTGGTTTGGCCATGCTAAATTACCCCTTAGTGTCCAAAGGTGTGCAGGATAGGTGGATTAGCCATGGGAAATGTGCGGGGTTATGGGGATAGAGAGGACGGGGGTGGGGTATGCTGGGTAAGGTGCTCTTTCGGAGAGTCTATGAAATCTTGATGGGCCGAATGGCCTCCTTCTGCACTGTAGGGATTCTATAGACTGAGTCCAACAGGCCGTCACCTGAGTGTGCCCATTCAGGTCCATGGCAATCATTCTTTCGGCCAGTTGGAGAGTGACCATACAGTGAGAGAGTTTTATGGACCATCACAATTCATATGGGGAGGGGGTTGGGGTGGGGTGCAGTCACCCACACCCATCGGACATGAGGATCGCACTGGGTGTCAAACCCTGAATTCCCTCAGCCAGGCCAGCGGTTTTGAATCCTGCACCTTCCAAAGCGACTGTTCCAACTTCAGTTAGATTCTTTCCTGAGCTGGCCACTGAAGGGTTAATGAATATTCCTGCCGTGATGTTGGCACAAGCCCCTGTTTGGGGAATGAAGTGGGAACCAGAACTGTGAGAGGAGGCTCTGAGAGTGTTAATTACACCAATGACCCAATAACTAACTCTTGAAGCTTGTTGGGCGATAAGGAAAGGTTCACTATCATTGTGTACGGTGACCTACAAAGAGAAAAAGCAAAGGGGAATTAACATTTACTCAATGTTAGTGCATTCTCTGCTGTTGAAAGACATCCTTATCTGTCTAGTTACATAGAGACGAGTGGGGACAAAGAGGTCGTGCTGCCATGGGTAAAGGCTGGTGTCTGTCAGGATATATTTGATGTGCTTTCTCCCCATTCCAGGTTTTAAAGTGAGAGTATAGCACTACAGTTCCTGCCTCGCAGGTAACGGTAGAACTCTTAGGAACATCGGAATTAGGAGCAAAAGTCGGCAAGTTCAGTCCTTCGAACCTGGGCTCCGCCATCAATCAGATCATGGCTGATCTCTTCCTGGTCTCAAATCCACCTCCCCACCTGTTCCCCATATCCCTCTTTCCTTTTTTTAATTAGAAATATATCTATCTCCCTCTTGAAACCATTCAATGATTTAGACTCCACTGCGCTCTGGGGCAGCGAGTTCCACAAATTCACCACCCTCTGCGAGAAGTAGTTCCCCCTCAACTCAGTTTTAAATCTACCGCCTCTCAACCTATACCTGTGACCTCTTGTTCTAGATTGCCCCATAAGAGGAGACACTTGGTCTACATTTACTTTATCAATCCCTTTTAAAGTTTTATATACCTCGATCAGATCCCCTCTCATCGTTCTAAACTCCAGCGAGTACAAACCCAAACTGTTTAATCTCTCCTCATACGTCAACCCTTTCATCCCCGGAATCAATCTGGTGAACCTCCTCTGAACTGCCTCCAATGCCACCACATCCTTCCTCAAATAAGGAGACCAAAACTGGACACAATACTCCAGATGTGACCTTGCCAACACCCTATACAATTGCAACAACACTTCTCTACTTTTATACTCCAGTCCTTTTGCAATAAATGCCAGCATCCCATTTGCCTTTTTTACCACATGTTGCACCTGCATACTGACTTTCAGTTGAGATCCAAGGACTGACCCCGGCAGCACCCCGCTCGTTACATTTTGCCAGCCAGAGAAGGACCCATTTATTCCGACCCTCTGCTTTCTGTCAGTCAGCCAATCCTCAATCCAATCTAATACTCTACCCCCAATCCCCTGTAATCTCACCTTCTGGAACAGTCTTTTATGCGGCATCTTGTCAAACGAATTCTGGAAGTCCAGATATGCCACATCCATAGGCTCCCCACTATCCACCTTGCTGGTTACGTCCTCAAAGCAAGTTTGTCAAGCATGGCTTTCCCTTCTCAAAACCATGCTGACAATGATGGACTGAGCTTTGTTTTTTCCAAATGCTCAGTCATCTCCTCCTTAATGATTGATTCCAGCAACTTTCCCACCACGGAGGTCAATGAACCAGCCTATAGTTTCCTACATTTTGTCTCTCTCCCTTTTTGAATGGGTGCGTCACATTCGCATGTTTCCAATCCACCGGGACCTTGAAATATCACGACCAATGCATCCACTATCTCTGCTGCCACCTCCTTTAATACCCTAGGGTGCAGGCCATCAGATCCTGGGACTTATCTGCCTTTAATCCTATTAGTTTATTCAATACCCTCTCCTAGTGATGGTTAATGCACCAAGTTGCTCTGCATTAACTACTATTTTTGGAAAATCTTCATTATTCTCCACCTTGAAGACAGAGGCAAAATATTAGATTGGTGCCTCTGCCATCTGCGTGTTCCCCATTAATACCTCACCAGTATTGTCCTCTAAAGAGCCAACATTTAGTTTAGCTATTCTCTTCCTTTTCATATACTTACAGAAGCTTTTGGTATCTGTGTTTATGTTTTCTGCTTGTTTCCTTTCATAGTTCATCCTCGCTCTTTGGATTCTATTTTTAGTAGCCTTTTGCTGAACCTTAAAGTTCTTCCAATCGTCCAGCTTGCCACTAGTTTTTGCAGTTTGGTATGCCTTAGATTTTGCCTTTATATCCTCTTTCACTTCCTTGTCCAGCCATGGAACGGTTTCCTTCCTTTTACAATTCCTCTTCCTCTCAGGAATATACTTTAATCGAGAGGTATTCAATATCTTCCTGAGCATCCGCCATTGTCCCTCAACTGTCCTGCCCTCAATTATCTGTGCCCAGTTTACTTGGGCCAACTCTTTTCTCAGGCCTGTATAATTACCTCTGCCTAACGCTAAAACTCTAGGTTGGCTTCTCTCGCTCAATCTGAATCTGAAATTCTAGCATGCTGTGATCACTCTTTCCAAGAGGATCTTTCACAACATGGCTATTTATCAACCCTTCCTTGTTACATAATACTAAATCTAAAATAGCCTGCTCCCTTGTTGGTTCCATAACATATTGCTCTCAGAAACAATCCCTCACACACTCTATGAAATCTCCCTCGAGGCTACCTTTGCCAATTTGATTAATCCAGTCAATATGCATGTTAAAATCACCCCTGATTACCAATGTTTCCTTCTCACAAGCCCTCATTATTTCTTGGTTTATACCATGTTCACTTTGGAAGTATTGCTCGGGGGCCTGTAAATTATTCCCACCAAGATGTTTTTTCCTTTGTTTATTATTTCTACCCAGATCGATTCCACATGTTGCCCCTCAGTGCCAATGTCATTTCTTAATACAGCCTTGATGTCATCTTTAACCAATAAAGCAACTCCACCTCCTGTTCCATCCTGTCTATCCTTTCGGAATACTGAGTACCCTTGGACGTTCAACTCCCAGTCCTCCTGCAACCATGTTTCTAACTCATCAAATCATACCCGTTTATCTCTATTTGTGTTGTCATTTCGAATACTGCGTGCATTTAAATATCTCCTACTGGCTTGTCTTTCCCTTGCAGGATTTTCTTGTGTGCTACTTTTTTCATACATTTTGACATGCTTTGTTAATCCCTGATGGTCATTAGCCTGGCCCTGCCTGTCCATCCTATCAACCTCTATCTTCTCCTCACATACTAACCTGACGCTTAACCATTAACCATTACACCTCTTGTAGTTTTACCCTTCTCTCCCCCCCCCCCCCGCCCCCGACTTGCTATTTTAAAGTCCTTGTAACCCCCTATTTATCCTTTCTGCTGGAACACTGGTCCCAGATCGGTTCAAGTGGAGACCGTCCCAATGGTACAGATCCCTCCTGTTCCAATACTGATGCCAATGCCCCATGAAATGGAACCCATCTTTCCCACACCACTCCTTTAGCCAGGTGTTCACTTCCCTAATTTTCTTATCCTTTTGTCAATTCGCATATGTGAATACCCACATGGGAATAGCTTTTCTCCATCTACTCCATCCTCTCATCATCTTGTAAGCCACCTTTTGATTCCAAACAGAACAGTTCCAACTTTTCCGACCACTCCTCATAACTGAAGTCCCTCATCCCTGGAGAATCCTGGCTAACCTTTGACACGGCTAGGTCCTTTGCATCCATCCTGAAGGGGATTGCCCAGAATTGTCCGCAATGCTCCAACTGAGGAGATCCAACACTGGATCAGATCTGCCATCCCAGTCTTCTAAAAAATCTACAGCAGCAAAAGTTTGACAAAAAGATTTCCTTAAGTTAGCAGAAGCCCTAGTGTATGGAGCAGCTGTTGTCTCCACACTCCTGTAGTTAGACCTGGGCAGTGTACGGCTGATGCGCGATTAAATCACTCGGGAGGCTGGATCATACTCGGGAAATAAAGGCTTTTATTACTAACAAGAATGGAGCACACTATATAACAATACAATCCCAGACTAAAGGGTCACCAGGCAGTGCAGTGACCTTTATACTCCTCCAGGTAGGCGGAGCCAACTGGAGTGTACCACAGAACAATATCAACAGGTAGAACACCCCCAACCCTAACCCCAACAGTGACAACAGTAACATATCGACAAGGACCCATAGTGCTGACCATCTATGGTTCAGTACTCATAGTGGTAACCATCTATGGTTCACCACAACGGGGAAGGCCATTTAGGACTGAGATGGGGAGAAATTTCTTCACTCAGAGGGTGATGAACCTGTGGAATTCTCTAGAATCATAGAATCCTACAGTGCAGAAGGAGGCCATTCAGCCCATCGAGTCTGCACCGACCACAATCCCATCCAGGCCCTATCATCATAATCCCATGCATTTACCCTAGCCAGTCCCCCTGACACTAAGGGGCAATTTAGCATGGCCGATCAACCTAACCCGCACATCTTTGGACTGTGGGAGGAAACCTGAGCACCCGGAGGAAACGCATGCAGAGACGGGGAGAACGTGCATACTCCGCACAGACAGTGACCTAAGCTGGGAATCGAACCCAGGTCCCTGGCGCTGTATCAGAGAAGGCTGTGGAGGCCAGGTCACTGAATATGTCAAAGAAGGAAATAGAGTTCTAGACTCTAAAAGTGTCAAGGAGAGCATGGGAGTATGTGAGATGGAGGATCAGCTCTGAATGTGTTAAATGGTGGAGCAGAATCGAAGGGCCAAATGGCCTACCCCTGCTCCTATTTTCTATGTATCAACAACATATAGAGCACTAGAGGAATCCCAGAAGCAATGCCTCCAGTGTAGCCTTCCGATTCAATGGGAGGAGCTCAAACAAGCACTACTGTCCTTCTTGAAGCCAGCTCCATTCCCATTCAGGCAAATTCCTGCAAATTAGCTTCAATGGACTGTTGGCTGAAAGGTTCTTCTCCTGCTGGGTCCTGTTCATAGAAATCATAGAAATCATAGAAACCCTACAGTGCAGAAGGAGGCCATTCGGCCCATCGAGTCTGCACCGACCACAATCCCACCCAGGCCCTACCCCCACATACTTTACCCGCTAATCCCTCTAACCTACGCATCCCAGGACTCTAAGGGGCAATTTTTTTAACCTGGCCAATCAACCTAACCCGCACATCTTTGGACTGTGGGAGGAAACCGGAGCACCCGGAGGAAACCCACGCAGACACGAGGAGAATGTGCAAACTCCACACAGACAGTGACCCGAGCCGGGAATCGAACCCGGGACCCTGGAGCTGTGAAGCAGCAGTGCTAACCACTGTGCTACCGTGCCGCCAGAGGATCGGAAGGTTGTTCTCTCAACTCTCAAATGGTCGCCATTCCAGGGGAGGACAAAGAAAATGCTTCAAAGACACTCTGAAGCTCCCGTTGAATCAAAGCAGCATTAACGTTAATGACTGGGAGGAGCTTGTTACCGATTGTTTAAAATGGCGACAACTTGTCCACCAAGCTGGGTCCAAATGCTTCAATGATGAGGCAAAGTGGGGAGAAAGAAAGAAAAGGGAGTCAGTCTTGCACTCCGGGTCCCACCACCTCATGGGACTGCCTGATCCACATGCTAAAAGATATGTGGATTGGGAATTGTCCTGTTGATCACATGACGACCCATAGCAGAGACTCACTACCCTGGGTAGACAATCGATTGACCATCTGACAACAACAATATGTAATCTCTTGGACTTCCCAACAAGTGGAAACACCTTCTCTATGTTTAACCCTTTCATCACCCTGAACGTCTCTATCTGGCCACGCTTCAGCCATCTCTTTCCCTTGTTGTGGGGATAATGTCAAGAAATAATTTTGGGATATACAGCATCTCTGCGCTATCCGAGGTGGGTTGGACTTCAGAGGGAGCTGCCAATAGGAGACAGGCCAGTAACAGAGACTGTGCTAAGTATGCAATGTGCTGCTCTTTATTCAGTTTGGTTGGGGTCAGAGTTGTGGCCAATGACTGGGCGGCATGGTGGCACAGTGGTTAGCACTGAGGCCTCGCAGCACCAGGGACCTGGATTCAATTCCAGCCTCGGGTCACTGTCTGTCTGGAGTTTGTACATTCTCCTCTTGTCTGCGTGGGTTTCCTCCGGATACTCCGGTTTCCTCCTACAGTCCAAAGATGTGCGGGTTAGTTTGATTGGCCATGCTAAATTGACCCTTAGTATCAGGGGGATTAGCAGGGTAAATGTGTGGGGTTACGGGGGATAGGGCCTGGGTGGGATTGCGGTTGGTACAGACTCGATGGGCTGAATGGTCTCCTTTTGTACTGTAGGGATTCTATGATTCTATGACTACTAATTGCTGGAGCACAGGTTACGTTACAGGAAAACCAAGAACAATAGCCACTGCATTCACTCTTCAAGGGTGGACGTTATACACACTGACATCTTGAGACTGAAAGTAACTTTAACCCAGAAAATGTGAGGCATATTTAGAGCAGTTTTATTGCTGGCTATTCTACATTTCTAAGATAAGATTTATCGCAGTAACGTCTGCCAAGGGGTCAAGAATCCAGGTTTTGAGGACAAGTCACATGCTGATGCCATTGTCATATTCTATTTCGCGCTCTCAATCTCTCGCCCTTGGAGGAAGCATAGGATCGGAAGGTAGGAACATTCAACGCCTCCAGCCTGCTCTGCTATCCAATGAGATCATGGCTGACCTGTCGATTAACTCCTTGCTTCCATGATCTCTAGTATACTTTTCGAACAAAAATCTACCAAACTCAGGTTTTGAAACCTTCAATTGATCCATGGCCTTAACATCCTTTTGGGGGAAAGAGTTTCAGGTTTCCACTCCCTGTGTTTGAAGAAGTGTTTCGTTCGCACCACAACCTGAAGGGCTGAGCCCAATTTCAAGCCGATCCATTGTTCTGGGCTGTGATAATCGCCGTGTGAGATAGAGGGAGCTTTACTCTGTATCTAACCCCGTGATGTAACTGTCCTGGGAGTGTTTGATGGGGGACAATGTAGAGGGAGTTTTACTCTGTATCTAACCCCGTGCTGTACCTGTCCTGGGAGTATTTGTTGGGGACAGTGTAGAGGGAGCTTTACTCTGTATCCAACCCTGTGCTGTACCTGTCCTGGGAGTGTTTGATGGGGACAGTGTAGAGGCAGCTTTACTCTGTATCCAACCCTGTGCTGTACCTGTCCTGGGAGTGTTTGATGGGGATAGTGTAGAGGGAGCTTTACTCTGTATCTAACCCTGTGCTCGATCTGTCCTGGGAGTGTTTGATGGGGACAGTGTAGAGGGAGATTTACTCTGTATCTAACCCCGTGCTGTACCTGTCCTGGGAGTGTTTGATAGGGACGGTGTAGAGGGAGCTTTACTCTGTATCTAACCCCATGCTGTACCTGTCCTGGGAGTGTTTGATGGGGGACAGTGTAGAGGGAGCTTTACTCTGTGTCCAACCCTGTGCTGTACCTGTCCTGGGAGTGCTTGATGGGGACAGTGTAGAGGGAGCTTTACTCTGTATCTAACCCTGTGCTGTACCTGTCCTGGGAGTGTTTGATGGGGACAGTGGAGAGGGAGCATTACTCTGTATCTAACCCCGTGCTGTAACTGTCCTGGGAGTGTTTGATGGGGATAGTGTAGAGGGAGCTTTACTCTGTATCTAACCCCGTGCTGTAACTGTCCTGGGAGTGTTTGATGGGGGCAGTGTAGAGGGAGCTTTACTCTGTATCTAACCCCGTGCTGTACCTGTCCTGGGAGTGTTTGATAGGGACGGTGTACTGGAAACTTTACTCTGTATCTAGCCCCATGCTTTACCTGTCCCGGGAGTGTTTGATGGGGACAGTGTAGAGGGAGCTTTACTCTGTACCTAACTCCATGCTGCACCTGTCTGGCGGGTGTTTGATCGGGTCAGTGTAGAGAGAGCTTTACTCTGTGTCTAACCTCATGCTGTACCTGTCCTGGGAGTGTTTGGTAGATGGTCTGCCATGGAGAATACACCTTGGAACAGTTAAGTACAAAGCTTTCACTTAAATTCAAACCAGGCAAGTCAACTCTGATTGCTCAAGGCATAGGGAATGAATCAGAGAATGGCTGTTCTCCGAGCTTTTGTTTAGTTGAGAAAAGGCAATGTGTGGATACGTTCTCTCTGTTTGTGAAGGACAGGGCTGTGTGTTTGGATATTCGTGGTTTCCAGCACGTGTAAGTGAGCCTCACTGTGAGTCCAACAGATAATCTTAAATTGGATGTTAGTATAATTCTTAGCACAATCAGGATTGTTTAGCAAGTGCTATCCAATTGTGAAATCACATGTAATGTTGGACATTATGGCCACAATGCTAAAGCTGGCGGGTTTCTCCGGTCCTGCTGGCAAAGCCCGTGGGTTTCCCGTCGGTGTGGGGTGACGCCAATGGAAATTCCCATTGACGGTGGCGAGGCCAGAGAATTCTGCTGCTGGCAAACAACGCGCCACCTCCCACCAGTGGGAAACACACGGCTCGGAGGCTGGAGAATCTTACCCTATGTTCCAGGAACTTGTTGAGTACAGTCAGTACTTTGCCAGTTGTGAATAGCTGGAGGGACACAACCTTGATCAGTTTCATACAATCCCCATGTCATTGGGATGTATGATCTACATACCTGGCACCACACTGGCACCAAAATTTATAGGCCGCATTACTCAGGTTGAATGGCTTTTTGGCTTGAGAGCAGCACCTTGTTAGTTTGTGAGTGGCGAATATCATTTGTGCATAGTAGCAGTGTGAAACAACTCGTTTCACCTGTTACTCCTGTTGTGCATTCAGGTGAATCCCATGCATTCTCCATGGCGACGCAGCTATCAATTAGAGTCCACTTGCCAACCCATTAGCATCCTCTTCTCCTGCAGTATAAACTGCTTTTCCCTTTGAAATTTGGCATTCTTGCATCTGTCCTGATGAGTGCAAGGTGGAAAGCTTTGACAGCATGTCTCTTTTTTCAACAATACTCAAGTCCTGCACAACGAAACAACTATTTTCATTCGTCTTTTGAGGGAGAGGCTTTCCAGACTTCTGTTATACTCATTCTTCTTTATTAAAGGAGCTATTTACGTGCAAGTTGTTGTTGTTCCAGCTCTCAGGTGGTACTTTACCTTGGAATGGATGGGTGGTAGTTCCTCTTCTTCTCAACCAGAGAAGTTCCTGGGTATCTCCAGCTGTGGCAAGGCCCCTTCCACTTCCGTCTGGAGAGAGAGTTGGAGGTTTCTTTTAGTCCCCAATCTAACAGGTGGCAGTTCCAACACTGTTGCCGGAATTTTACCGCCCTGCCCGCCACGGGAACCAGAGTGGGCGAGGGGTGGACCATGGAAAGTTCCGTTGACCTCAGGTGGAATTTTACGGTTTCAGGATGAGGGAGGCCATAAAGTCCCTCCTAGAGAGAGTCTAACTCCTGAAATGGTGATTGAACCAATAGTCTTTGCGGAACACAGTAACAGGAGGAGGCCATTCAGCCCCTCAAGGCTGTTTCAACATTCAGCCAGATCATGGCTGCTCATCTTAATTCCTACTACTCACCGTGGTTCTGTACGCTAAGATACACTTGCTTTGCAAAATCTGTCAATCTCAAACATGATATGTTCACTTGACCCCCAGCCTTAAGGCTTTATGAGTGAAGACTTTTGGTTTTCACTATCCTTTGTGCTAAGAAACCTTAAAAGAAGGAGAGAGAGAGACGTAGCGAGATAGAGAGGTTTAGGAAGGCAATTCAACAACAGCCAAAGACATGGCTACCACTGGATGTGGAGTGATTCAAACTGAATTTTCAGAAGGACAAAACTGGAGGAATGTGGAGATCGCGGAGGATCGTGGGGCTGGAGGAAAGTTTTTTTTTTAAAGTTTATTTTATTTGTGTCACAAGTAGGCGTACATTAACGCTGCAATGAAGTTACGTGAAAATCCCCTAGTTGCCACACTCCGGTGCCTGTTTGGGTACATTGAGGGAGAATTTAGCATGGCCAATGCACCTAACCAGCACGTCTTTCAGACTGTGGGAGGAAACCCCCAAAGCACCCAGAGGAAACCCATGTGGATACAAGGAGGATGTGCAAACTCCACACAGGCCCAAGCCGGGAATTGAACCCGGGTCTCTGGTGCTGTGAGGCAGCAGTGCTAATCACTATGCCACCGTGCTGCCCTACAGGGGCAGTTATGGAGCTAGGAAGGGCCAAGGGATTTGAACACAGGGATGAGGATTCATCGAAACAGTGCAGAAGGAGGCCATTCGGCCCATCGAGTCTGCACCGACCACAATCCCACCCAGGCTCTATTTCCATAACCCCACATATTTACCCTGCTAGGGTCAATTTAGCATGGCCAATCAACCGAACCAGCACACCTTTGGAGTGTGGGAGGAAACCGGAGCAACCGAAGGAAACCCCCGCAGACACGGGGAGAATGTGCAAACTCCACACAGACAGAGACCTGAGCCGGGAATCGAATCCGGGTCCCTGGCGCTGTGAGGCAGCAGTGCTAACCACTGTGCCACCCCCCCCCCCCCCCCCCCCCCCCCCCCCCCCCCCGTACTCTTGCAAGTGCATAATGTCCACCTACATTAGGTCTCTGTGCTGTGTCGGACATTAGGCGGGAGGGAATGGAGTATATAACTGAGTGATCGTGTTATCTTAGATACAGTGCAATTAGCAACAGAAAACAAATGAGTTCACTGTGCAACCCTTCACCATGAGTCATCTCTGTAAATCATTCACAAGACTCATAGCAATTTCAATGATCAACACTGAGGATTATTACTCATAGAAGCAGCAGAACGTGGAGTACAATATGTGTCTGGTATGGATGAAAATGGCTAAATCACCCTCAGTCAGTAGACCATCAGCTTCTAAACTGTCACAAAGAACAAAGAGAATTACAGCACAGGAACAGGCCCTTCAGCCTCCAAGCCTGCCCGACTGAACTAAAACCCCCTACCCTTCCGGGGACCATATCCCTCTATTCCCATCCTATTCATGTATTTGTTAAGATGCCCCTTAAAAGTCACGACCGTATCCGCTTCCACTACCTCTCCCGGCAACGAGTTCCAGGCACCCACTACTCTGTGTAAAAAATCTGCCTCATACACCTCCATTAAAACTTGCCCCTTGCACCTTAAACCTGTGCCCCCTAGTAATTGACTCATACATCCTGGGAAAAAGCTTCTGACTATCCACTCTGTCCATGCCTCTCATAACCTTGTAGACTTCTATCAGATCGCCCCTCAACCTCCGTCCTTCCAGAAGAACAAACCAAATTTCTCCAACCTCTCCTCATAGCTAATGCCCTCCATGCCAGGCAATATCCTGGTAAATCTTTTCTGTACCCTCTCCAAAGCCTCCACATCCTTCTGGTAGTGTGGCGACCAGAATTGAACACTATATTCCAAGTGCAGCCTAACTAAGGTTCGATAAAGCTGCAACATGACTTGCCAATTTTTAAACTCAATGCCCCGACCGATGAAGGCAAGCATGCCGTATGCTTTCTTGACTATCTTCTCCACCTGCGTTGCCACTTTCAGTGACCTGTGTACCTGTACACCCAGGTCCCTTTGCCTATCAAGACTCTTAAGGGTTCTGCCATTTACTGTATATTTCCTATCTGTATTAGACCTTCCAAAATGCATTACCTCACATTTGTGCAGATTGAACTCCATCTGCCATCCCTCTGCCCAAGTCTCCAACTGATCTATATCCTGCTGTATCCTCTGATGGTCCTCATCGCTATCCACAAATCCACCAGCCTTTGTGTCGTCCGCAAACTTACTAATCAAACCAGTTACATTTTCCTCCAAATCATTTATATATATTACAAACAGCAAAGGTCCCAGCACTGATCCCTGAGGAATGCCACTTGTCACAGCCCTCCATTCAGAAACGCACCCTTCCACTGCTACCCTCTGTCATCTTTGACCGAGCCAGTTTTGTATCCACCTTGCCAGTTCACCTCTGATCCCATGCGACTTCACCTTCTGCACCAGTCTGCCATGAGGGACCTTGTCAAAGGCCTTACTGAAGTCCATGTAGACAACATCCACTGCCCTACCCTCATCAATCATCTTCATCACTTCCACAAAAGACTCGACCTCCCCTTCACAAAACCATGTTGCCTCTCACTAATATGCCTACTTATTTCCAAGTAGGAATAAATCCTGTCTCGAAGAATCCTCTCCAATAATTTCCCTACCACTGATGTAAGGCTCACCGGCCTGTAATTACCTGGATTATTCTTGCTACCCTTCTTAAACAAAGGAACAACATTGGCTATTCTCCAATCCTCTGGAACCTCCCCTGTAGCCAGTGAGGATACAAAGATTTCTCTCAAGGCCCCAGTAATTTCCTCTCTCAGTATTCTGGGGTATATCCCATCAGGCTCTGGGGACTTGTCTACCTTAATGTTTCTCAAGAACCCCAATACCTCCTTCTTTTTGATCTCAACATGACTCAAACTATCTACACATCCTTTCCCAGACTCATCATCCACCTCTTTGGTGAATACTGATGCAAAGTACTCATTTAATACCACATGTTGTCAAAACTATATCATTCTTGCACACTCACAACTCACTGCAGAGACTTTGAGCTCAAAATCCAGGCTGACATTCCCAATCCACTATTTCAGGGAGTGCTGCACTGCCAGAGGTGTCATCCTTTTGAGGTGAAAGGTTAAACCCAGGCTTTTGCTGCTCTCTGAGGTGCCTGTGTACAATTGTCCCATAGCCAATATTGAGCAGGACTGTTCACCTGTGGCTGGATCAATATTTACCCCTCAGCCAACACCACTAAAAACAGTTCATCTGGTCATTGGGCTGCCCTTGAATTGCCTTCCTAAACCTCTCTGTCTCTCTACATTGTTGCTTTTGGGGTCTTGCTGTTTGTGGATTGTCTGTCATGCTTCCCACATTACTTCCATCACCAATTGAACTAAGAGTTCAGTATCCAGGAAGTCCAGTGTTGGAGCTGCCGCATGTTAGATAGGGGACGAAACTAAACCTCCAACTCTATCTCCAGAGGGAAGTGGAAGGGGCCTTGCCACAGCTGGAGATACCCAGTGACTCCTCATGTTGAGAAGAGGAGGAACTACCAGTGACTCCACTTCCAAATAGCTTGATTGGTTTAAAGCACTTTAACCTTCATGAAGGACAGGACGGAAGGTCCAGTAGCGCAGCGCCTAGTGTCCCTGTCCCTGAGACAGAAGTTTCGGATTCAAGTCCCATCCTGGACTTGGTGACCAAGTCATAACACGGCCAAACAAGTTGAGTGTCAACATGCAAAATCCTTCCAAACACACCGGCGGTGGGTGCTAAGAGCGGGAGAGGTTCCTGGTCAGCAACGCTTGATGTGGAGCAACACCCCTCAAGCCCCTGGCGACAGACTAGAGACCTGTCCCGGGAATTACTAGCTATGGAAACAGACAAAACTCTGCCTTAGTGTGTCACTAGGTGCAGGAAGAGAATTGGAATTGGAGAGATGGGATGGCCTTGATTATTACTTCAGGTTTACCAGGCTAATAAATGGGTTAAATTCTGAGAACCAGTTACACAGGGTAAGCTTGTATTCCCTTGAACATGCAAGATTAAGTAACAATTACATTGAGGTGTTTAAGGTGATTAAAGGAGATAATAAGGTAAATAGAGAGGAACTGTTTCCCCTGGTGGTGGAGCCCAAAGCAAAGGGGACATAACATTAAAATTAGAGTGAGGCAGTGGTGGAAATCTGGAATGCTCTCCATCCAGAAGCCTGAGTTTTCTGGATGCGTTAACATTGACCATTGCAGAAAAGTTTTAAAGTTTATTTATTAGTGTCACAAGCAGGCTTACATTAACACTGCAATGAAGTTACTGTGAAAATCCCCTACTCGCCACACTCCGGCACCTCTTCAGGTACACTGAGGGAGAACTTAGCATGGTTAATGCAGCTAACCAACACGTCTTTCAGAGTGTAGGAGGAAACCGGAACACCCGGAGGAAACCCACGCAGACACAGGAAGAACGTGCAGACTCTGCACAGACAGTGACCCAAAGCCGGAATTGAACCCGGGTGCCTTTAGCTGTGAGGCAGCAGTGCTAACTACTGTGCCACTGTGCCACCCTGGCAAAATGTCAAAACTCAGATCGATGGATTTCTCTGTTTTGACAAGAGGCAATCAACCTCAAACTTTAACTCTGTCTCTCTCTCCACAGATGCTGCCTGACCTGCTGAGTCTTTCCCATCTTTCCTTTTTTTTAAACTCAGATTCCTGGCCATTGGTAGCTATTGACTGGGCAAGGGTATTAAAGTCGATGCAGAACAGGGGCGGATTGATGGAGTTGAGATAGAGAGCAGAGCAGCCCTGATCATAACTGAACCTTGGAACAGGTTGGAGGGGCTGAATGGTCCCCTTCCTGCTCCTGCATTCCCCAGAGATTATGAATACATTAACCACCTGGACTAACAGTTCAGTGTCCAGGAAGTCCAATGTTGGAGCTGCCGCATGTTAGATAGGGGACGAAACTAAACCTCCAACTCTCTCTTCAGACGGAAGTGGAAGGGGCCTTGCCACAGCTGGAGATACCCAGGGACTCCTCTGGTCGAGAAGAGGAGGAACTACCATCCACCCATTCCAAGGTAAAGGACCACCTGAGGGCTGGAACAACAACAACTTACATTTAAATAGCTCCTTTAATAAGGGAGAATGGGTGTAGCAGAAATATGGAAAGTCGCTGACTTAAAGGACTGTGGAAATTGAAAATGTCAGACCTGAGATTGATAGATTGGGCAATGGCATGGAGGCTGATGTAAGCAAGGTGAACGGAAGGTGTTAAGAAACCAGTTACGATCTAATTAAATGGTGCAAGCTGCTCAAGGTGCTACTCAAGGGGCTGAATGGCCTCTTCCTCTTCCTGCCTTTCATACATTAACACAGTTAGTGCCCTTTAAAAGTGCTTAACCTGGCTGTAAAGCACATTGGAACATCCAAAGGTCATGGAAGGTGCCGTATGAATGCAAATTGTGTCTTCAATGTCCCAAGGTGTTTAACAGAGAGGGTTGTCTGACAAAACATTGACCCTGAACTAAAGGTGATATTAGGAAGGGCAACTAAACCTTGGGCGTAAGATGCTGGTTTTGGGTAACCGCCTAAACTGGTAGTACATCATTACCAGACCAAACCTCCGGAGCAGGAACTACATTAGAACATAAGAAATAGGACCTACTCCTGCTCCTATTTCTTATGTTCTTATGTAGTTCCTGCTCCGGAGGTTTGGTCTGGTAATGATGTACTGATGGCCGGTATGCCGTGTGAACGGCGCAAGACCAACGCGCGTGAGGGTGAACGTGGGGCACCGCCATCAGAGTCCAGGCCACAACATACATTTTCCAAAATTGCTCCCCTGTTGTCCTCTGACAGGATACTGACTGAGGTCAGACAGAAGAATCCGGCCAGGGGTACACACACGATGTAGCTTCCCATCGAAGCTGGCAGACAAGTGGGTTCAGTGCTGCAGGCTGGCATGGACTTTCATCCTGGTGGAATCACCCCTTACTGTAACCAGAGGGAGCAGGTGGGCCATTGTACTGCCAGTGCTGAGACAACAGGAATTGTTGGGCGGAGTGGGGGGGGGGGAAGGTGGGATGGAGGGGGGCGGGGGGGCGGTGGGACGGAGGGGGGCGGAGAGAGTGGGTGGTGGGGAGACAATGTAGGGAGAGTTTAGGAAATGAGCCAGCCAGCAGTTACTGAATGATCTGTGCCCCCATCAGCCTCGGTGCGGCCGGTCCATTCAAGCTAAGTGTGACAAAAATGTGGAATACTCTCTCATAAAAGGTGATGGATGCCAACTCAATTCCTCATTTTAAATCTGAAATCAAAAGCTTTTTCATAGAATCCCTACAGTGCAGAAGAAGGCCATTCGGCCCATCGAGTCTGCACCGAACACAATCCCGCCCAGGCCCTATTCCCGTAACCCCACATATTTACCCTGCTAGTCCCCTGACACTAGGGGCAATTTAGCATGGCCAATCAACCTAACCCACACATCTTTCAGACTATGGGATGAAACCGGAACACCCGGAGGAAGCCCACGCAGACACAGGGGGAACGTGCAAACTCCACACAGACAGTGACCCAAACCGGGAATCAAACCCAGGTCCCTGGTGCTGTGAGCAGTGCCGGATTTAGACTTGGTGAGGCCCTAAGCTATATAAAGCTTGGAGGCCCCTTGTTAAAAAGTTACACCAAAAGGTCTCACAAAGGTGCGTACCAAAGCAGGACCTTGGGTCACCACAAAAAAATTGAAAACATGATTATGCCTTTTAATTATTTAATAGCAAGGTATTTAAAGTGAAAAATACAAATTATTTTCAAATGAATGCATTTACTGATTACGTATTTATCATCTGGCTGGCTTGATCTCTCTCATAGAGTTTGGTAATTTTGGTAATTTTTTGAGTTGCTCTTCAAGCAGGTGCTTTCTTTTTCTTTTCTGGTATCCGCTCTTAAATGTTCTCCTCATTGTAAACCTTCTGAAATTTTGTGAGGCCCCTGCGGATTGTGAGGCCCTGAGCTGTAGCTTGTTTAGCTTATGCCTAAATCTGGCACTGGGTGTGAGGCAGCAGTGCTAACCACTGTGCCACCGTGCCGCCCAGTAGATGTAGATACATGTAGATAATAAAGTATAGTGTTTGATAGACTTTACCAGGCAAGTGTATGAAATAATGTGGAGTCAAGGTGGGTAGATGGAGTTAAGATTCACGTTGGTGATCTCATTGAATGGCGAACGGGTTTGACTGGCCTTTAAATGACCTCTTCCTGTTCTCTGCCCCTTCCTCGACATGCTCTGAGCATTCACAATTTCTAACCTGTGAAAACAAAATTGCATAAATCAGACTTGTATTTGAGTATGGAAGATGTTGTAATTGAGGTGTTCAAGGTGGTTGATGGAGCCAATAGGCACGGTGGCACAGTGGGTTAGCACTGCTGCCTCACAGCGCCAGGGACCTGGGTTCAATTCCGGGCTCGGGTGACTGCCTGCATGGAGTTTGCACGTTCCCCCCGTATCTGCGTGGGTTTCCTCCGGGTGCTCTGGTTTCCTCCCACAGTCCAAAGATTGCGGGTTAGGTGGATTGCCCGTTAATGTCAGGGGGTAAATATGTGGGGTTACAGGGATAGGGCTTTGGTGGGATTATGGCCAGTGCAGACTCGATGGGCTGAATGGCCTCCTTCTGCACTGTAGGGATTCAGTGATTCTAATAGGCTAGTTTGGGGGAAATTAGCTTCAATTTTAAAATCCCTCATTCAGGGTGATGGTGGGAAGAACCCTTTCACACAAACAGGAGGGGAAATGTGAAACACTCTCCCCAAGAATAGGCTGTTGAACCTGTGTGGGGTGGGGTGAGGGGGGGCAATAGCAAAATGGCAGATTCAAAACAGAGATTGACAAATTTTGGACTAAGGTTTAAAGAACCAAAGTACAGAGCAGCCCCGATCTCATTCAGCGGCAGAACAAGTACAAGAGACTGGCCTCCTGCTGATCGCATGTCCCGAGAAGGGCCAGTGTCATATGAAACTAGACTATAAAGGAGGGTCTGGCCAATCAACGGGCCTCAGTTGAATGGCACCAAGTTTGGGTTTTGAAGACCTATAGGAAGAGGATAAGGGGGGGGGATTAGGAATTCAACAAAGAACAAAGAAAATTACAGCACAGGAATAGGCCCTTCGGCCCTCCAAGCCTGCACCGACCATGCTGCCCGACTGAACTAAAACCCCCTACCCTTCCGGGGACCATATCCCTCTATTCTCATCCTATTCATGTATTTGTCCAGATACCCCTTAAAAGCCACTATCGTATCTGCTTCCACCACTACCCTTGGCAGCGAGTTCCAGTCACCCAACACCATCTATGGAAAAAACTTGCCTCATACATCTCCTTTAAACCTTGTCCCTCGCACCTTAAACCTATGCCCCCTAGTAATTGACTCTTCCACCCTGGGAAAAAGCTTCTGACTATCCACTCTGTCCATGCCTCTCACAATCTTGTAGACTTCTATCAGGTCGCCCCTTACCCTCCGTCGTTCCAGTGAGAACAAACCAAATTTCTCCAACCTCTCCTCATAGCTAATGAGCTCCATGCCAGGCAACATCCTGGTAAATCTTTTCTGTACCCTCTCCAAAGCCTCCGCATCCTTCTGGTAGTGTGGCGAACCAGAATTGAACACTATATTCCAAGTGCGGCCTAACTAAGGTTCTATGAAGCTGCAACATGACTTGCCAATTTTTAAACTCAATGCCCCAGCCGATGAAGTGCTGAGATTTGGAAAAGGGTGAGTTTGGCAGCGGGTCTTGATTGTAACACAGTCAGCAAACAGGGTGGAAGAGTGTGTTGGCTGGGATATTTACATTTAAGTATGGACAGGTGAAGAAGGTTCAGAAGAGGAATGTCCACAGTGTGGTGAAAGAGTTAGCGATACTGACAGCTGTAGATGAGAGAACATCAGTTCCCAGACCGTTGATTCGCTTCACTGGGCAAGACTCTCCTCTCTGACTCAGATAACCTGTGTTCCTATGGCACCTCTAAAGTAAGAACAGCACTTTAAAGGAGGGTTATGGGATACAGGTTAGCATCTATCCACATAAGGAGACACTACATAAGGCAGGTGACCAAAAGATTGGCCAAAGATATAGGTGTGTCTTAAAGAGGGAGGAGGAGTTGGAAAGGGACAGAGGTTCAGGGTGGACAGAGCTTAGGGCCCAGGCAGCAGAAGACGCGGCCGCCGAGGGTGGAATGATTGAAGTCGGGAAGACTCAAGTGGCCAGAATTGGCAGGGTGTAGAGAACAAACAAAGAACAAAGAACAGTACAGCACAGGAAACAGGCCCTTCGGCCCTCCAAGCCTGTGCCGCTCCTTGGTCCAACTAGACCAATCATTTGTATCCCTCCATTCCCAGGCTGCTCATGTGACTATCCAGGTAAGTCTTAAACGATGTCAGCGTGCCTGCCTCCACCACCCTACTTGGCAGCGCATTCCAGGCCCCCACCACCCTCTGTGTAAAAAACGTCCCTCTGATGTCTGAGTTATACTTCGCCCCTCTCAGCTTGAGCCCGTGACCCCTCGTGATCATCACCTCCGACCTGGGAAAAAGCTTCCCACTGTTCACCCTATCTATACCCTTCATAATCTTGTATACCTCTATTAGATCTCCCCTCATTCTCCGTCTTTCCAAGGAGAACAACCCCAGTCTACCCAATCTCTCCTCATAGCTAAGACCCTCCATACCAGGCAACATCCTGGTAAACCTTCTCTGCACTCTCTCCAATGCCTCCACGTCCTTCTGGTAGTGCGGCGACCAGAACTGGACACAGTACTCCAAATGTGGCCTAACCAGCGTTCTATACAGCTGCATCATCAGACTCCAGCTTTTATACTCTATACCCCGTCCTATAAAGGCAAGCAGGGCAAGCGGGGTAAGGGTTTGGAGGCAAGGGGGGGAGCTGTACATCTAATGGAGATTACAGTTAGAATTCAGGCAGAAAATCGTGGGTTCAAATCTCACTCCAGATATATAATCCAGATCGATATCCCAGTGCAGTACCAAGGGAGCACTGCACTTTCTCTTTTGGATGAGGCATTAAACTGGCGTTTCCATCTGTGGTGGATGTAAAAGACCCCATGGCACAATGTAGAAGAAAAGTAGGGTTGTGGCCTCCAGTGTCATGGGATGGTATGTAACCAATATCCCTTCATATACCTAATGTATATGTATTGTTTCTGACAATTATCAGATTGCTGTTTGTGGGAGCTTGCTGTGTAGACATTGGCTGCTGTCATTCTTACTTTACAACAGTGAGTAGACTTCAGATCAAGAGCTCAAGCAGAGGCCAACAATTTAGGATAGTCACCAGGAAATCAAATGGGGAATTGAAAGGAAACTCCTTTTCCCTCGAGAGCAGTGAGAATGTGGAAGTTGCTGCTCCGGGTAGCAAGACGAACAGATTAGAAATCGTAGAAACCCTACAGTGCAGAAGGAGGCCATTCGGCCCATCGAGTCTGCACCGACCACAATCCCACCCAGGCCCTACCCCCACATATTTACCCGCTAATCCCTCCAACCTATGCATCCCTGGACTCTAGGGGGCAATTTTTTTTTTAACCTGGCCAATCAACCTAACCCGCACATCTTTGGACTGTGGGAGGAAACCGGAGCACCCGGAGGAAACCCACGCAGACACGAGGAGAATTTGCAAACTCCACACAGACAGTGACCCGAGCCGGGAATCGAACCCAGGACCCTGGAGCTGTGAAGCAGCAGTGCTAACCACTGTGCTACCGTGCCGCCATTAGGTGCACCCGAGGGAAAGCTAAGCAACATGAGGGAGAAAGGAATAGAAGGATATTCTGACAAAGTTGGTTGGGGAAAGAGGGGAGGAGTGAAGCATAAGCACCAGCATGGACTAAATGGGCTGAATGGCCTGTTCCTTTGCTGTATATTTGATATCTCGATGCTGTAAAACACTTTGGGGCATTCTGAAGTGGTGAAAAGCACTCTGGATAAACAAATACTTTCTTGTCTCTAAACATTGTCAGTAAACATTGGCTGCTCATTCTCCAATTTTGATTGGGTGGCTACCGGGGGAAGGGTCACCCACTGACTCAGAGCTGCGGAAAAGCCAAGGACTTGTTGTTGAATTCCGTGAGGAGAAGTGGAATAAAGCTCACATTATCCATTAACCAGGATAAGCTTCTTATCAACAACTCAAGTTAGGTCTCTCAAGAATCGCTATCAGGGACACCAATTTTTCATCATAAACTTTCTGTCAGCGGAGGCATTGTGCAATTGGCCTTCGATTATGTTGACAATCAGGATGGATACCTGGAATTAGCAGGTAATAAAGTTCGATTGGAGCACACGTCAAAGCGTGGAGGAGAAGTGGAGGATAGTGTGGGACAGTAAGGCAATTTCAAATCATTAGACTTACTCCCTGGCCTCTGATTAACATGTCTACCTGATCACTAACAGCAACTCAGAACTCTTTACCCCAAAGGACGCCCTCATCACACTGTTCAAAAAGATCTTCACCTGCAATGAATTCATGGATGCAGTGATTGTTTTTGATTTGATTTGATTTATTATTGTCACATGTGTGGGGGTAGGGCCTGGGTGGGATTGTGGTCGGTGCAGACTCGATGGGCCGAATGGCCTCCTTCTGCACCGTAGGGTTTCTATGATCTATGATTAACATACAGTGAAAAATATTGTTTCTTGCACGCTATACAAAGCATACCGTTCATAGAGAAGGAAGCGAGAGAGTGCAGAATGTAGTGTTACAGTCATAGCTAGGGTGCAGAGAAAGATCAACTTGATGCAAGGTAGGTCCATTCAAAGGTCTGACAGCAGCAGGGAAGAAGTTGTTTTTGAGTCGGTTGGTACGTGACCTCAGACTTTTGTATCTTTTTCCCGACAGAAGAAGATGGAAGAGAGAATGTCCGGGGAGCGGACGGTCCTTAATTATGCTGGCTGCTTTGTCGAGGCAAAGGATGGGGGGATAGTTTGTGTGAGAGATTGGGCTATATTCACGACCCTTTGTAGTTCCTTGTGGTCTTGGGCAGAATAGGAGCCAAACCAGCACCTTGTGTGGCAGCCACTATTACGCAGACTAAATTGATTCCAGGTTTGAAGGGACTGTCGTATGAGGAGCGTTTGAGCAGCTTGGGCTTGTACTCGCTGGAGTACAGAGATTGAGGGGGAATTTGATTTTGGTATATAAAATACTCAATGGGATTGATAAAGAAAATGTTTACCAAATGTTTTTCCTTCTAGAATAGTCTCGGACAAGAGGTCATAGCTCTCGAGTAAGAGGGGGGAAGATCAAGACAGAGATAAGGAGCAGCTACTTCTCACAGAGGGCGGTGAATCTATGGAACTCACTGCCCCAGAATGCAGTGGGTGCAGAATCAATCAATGGATTCACGAAAGAGATAAATACTTGATCGAAAGTGGGATAGAGGGCTATGGGGAAAAGGCAGGGAAGTGGAGTTAGGATGAGATGGAGATCAGCCAATGATCATATAGAATGGCGGAGCGGACTCAAGGGGCTGAATTGCCAACTCTTGCTCCTAATTCCTATGTTTCTAAGATTCTGCACAACAGCAAGGAGGTAAAGGACCAGCTAGTCATTGTTTCTCAGGTTGAGGGAAGAATGTTCAATATGCTGTGAACATCCTCTTCATGTATAGAATCTTGGGGATAAGGACATTGAATAATTTTGTGAAATGATGGCTGGGGTTCCCCGAGCTTGTCCGTGGCTGGGATTCTCCGACTCCCTCTGTGGCTGGGATTCTCTGATCTCGTCCACGGCTTGGATTCTCCGACCCTGTCTGCGGCTGGGATTCTCCGACCCCCTCCATGGCTGGGATTCTCCAACTCCCTCCGCGGCTGGGATTCTCCGACCCTGTCTGCGGCTGGGATTCTCCGACTCCCTTCGCGGCTGGGATTCTCCGATCTCGTCCATGGCTGGGATTCTCCGACTGCATCTGCGGCTGGGATTCTCCGACTCCCTCCGCGGCTGGGATTCTCCAACCCCGTCCGTGGCTCGGATTCTCCAACCCCGTCCGTGGCTGGGATTCTCCGACCTTATCCACGGCTGGGATTCTCCAACTGCGTCCGCGGCTGGGATTCTCCGACCCTGTCTGCGGCTGGGATTCTCCGACCTTATCCACGGCTGGGATTCTCCAACTGCGTCTGCGGCTGGGATTCTCCGACCCTGTCCGTGGCTGGGATTCTCCGACTGCGTCTGCGGCTGGGATTCTCCGACCTTGTCTGTGGCTGGGATTCTCCGACCCTGTCCGTGGCTGGGATTCTCCGACCCTGTCCGTGGCTGGGATTCTCCAACCCTGTCCGTGGCTGGGATTCTCCGACTGCGCCTGCGGCTGGGATTCTCCGACTCCCTCCGCGGCTGGGATTCTCCGACCTTATCCGCGGCTGGGATTCTCCGACCTTATCCGTGGCTGGGATTCTCCGACTGCGTCTGCGGCTGGGGTTCCCCGGTCCCGCTGCAGCGAATGGAATTTTGACTGAGTGCCAAATTCTCAGTTCTCGCTGGCTGCGGTGACGGGCGTGACTGGCCGGAGAATTCCGGCGGTGTGTGCAGCGTGTCATGTGCTCACAAGGAACATGTGACTGGACTGCTGGCTCCTGAATCCCTCCACCAGCGGCATAGCCTTCACCTGCCTGTAACAGGGACATGAACAGACACTGATCGGTGTGATCAGGCAATAACTGCATTGTAGCTCATAGAATCATCGAATGTTGATAGCACAGCAGTAGGCCATTCAGCCCATTGTGTCGGTACCGGCTCTCTACAGGAGTAACTCACATGTCACACTCCCTTCGCCCTTTCCCCATCGCCCTTTTTCTCTTCAGATAATTGGCCAATTCTCTGTTGGAAGCCATGCTTGAATCTGCTTCCACCACGCATGCAGACAGTTCATCCAAATGCTAACCACTTGCTGAATAAAAGGTATTTCCTCATGACGCTACTGATACCTGTTGTTGAATCAATCAGCTACCTAAGGAGGTAGATGGTGAAAGAGATTGCTCTTGCTACCTTTTTTTCTCAAGCCATCCCTTTGTTCTTCAGATAGTATCATATCTAGAATTTAGCACGGCCAATGCACCTAACCAGCACATCTTTCCGACTGTGGGAGGAAACCGGACCAGCCGGAAGAAACCCACGCAGACACAGGGGGAACGTGCAAACTCCGCACAGACGGTGACCCAGGCTGGGAATCGAACCCATGTCCCTGGTGCTGTGAGGCAGCAGTGCTAACCGCTGTGCCACTGTGCCGGCCCAATCTTTCACATTAGCAGCACGGCTTCCTCCCACAATCTGAAGTTGTACTGGTTAGGGTGCATTGGCCGTGCTAAATTCTCCCTCAGTGTACCCGAACACCCGGAATGTGGTGACGAGGGGATTTTCACAGTAACTTCATTGCAGCGTTAATGGAAGTCTACGTGTGACTTATAAATAGACTTAAATTCAACATTCTCCTGAACACAAGCACTCAAGCAGAAGCAGTGAAATTGTCTTCAATATTGCGCCTATCATTCACCCAACCCATTAACTTTATTTTTCTCTCTTGCCACAGATGCTGCCAGACCTATTCTAGCCTTTTCAACCTTTGCCGACCTCACTCTTCCATTATCATCATTGAGAATATCTTTCACAGTTCCTCCATTGGTTCAATATGTCTGTATTCTTTTCACCCGCTCTGCTGCGACCTCAACTCATCTGCTGTTGAAACTCACACCCATGCCACTGTTACCTTGAGGTTTGGGCTGGTCTCCCACATCCAACCTCTGTAAACCTGAGGTCACCCAAAACTCTGCTGCCCCTGTTCACACCAAGTCCTGTTTACCGATCACCCCTTCGCCTGTTGATCTGCAGTGACTCCCAGTTATGCAATTCCCCGAATTTAAAAGTCACATTTTGTTTTCAAATCCCTCTATGTGGCCCCTGGAAGGGTAGAGGGTTTTAGCTCAGTTGGGCAGCAGGGTCAGTGCAGGCCTGGGGGGGGGGGGGGGGGGGGGGGCGAAGGGCCTGTTCCTGTGCTGTAATTTTCTTTGTTCTTTGTTCTATAATCTTGCCCCTCCCCACCTCTGTAGTCTTCTTCAATGATGTGGACATGTCGGCGTTGGACTGGGGTAAACACAGTAAGAAGTCTCACAACACCAGGTTAAAGTCCAACAGGTTTATTTGGCAGCACAAGCTTTCGGAGCGATGCTCCTTCTTCAGCTGAGCTCTTCACTCACCTGATGAAGGGGCAGCGCTCCGAAAGCTCGTGCTGCCAAATAAACCTGTTGGACTTTAACCTGTTGTTGTGAGACTTCTTACTCTTCTTCAACCCTCAGGGATCATTCCAAACATTTGACTTTTCTGGTTTCTGTTCCAAATTAAATTTGTAGCTGTTCTATAATCCTCTGGCCGTGTGATCTATTTTTAATCATGTTTACATAACTCCAGCTTGGGTGTTCAGGGCACAGTTTGCAAATCTGCAGCTGACAAAAACTAGGAACTATTGTGAACTTTCAGGTGGACGGTTTGAAACTTCAAGAGGCTGCAGACAGGCTGGAAGAAATGGACTAGTGGATGGAATTTAATGCAGAGAAGTTTAAATTCATGCATTTTGAGGGGAAATCATAGAACCATAGAACCCTACAGTGCAGAAGGAGGCCATTCGGCCCATCGAGTCTGCACTGTCTCTGTGAATGAGCATCTTACCGAGGCCCATTCTGTCCCCGTAAGCCCACACACTTACCCCGGTAATCCTCTAACCTATGCATTTTGGGTACACTGAGGGAGAATTTAGCATGGCCAATGCACCTAACCAGCACGTCTTTGGACTGTGGGAGGAAACCGGAGCACCTGGAGGAAACTCACACAGATACGGGGGGAGGGGGGGAATGTGCAGACTCTGCACAGACAGTGACCCAAGCCGGGAATCGAACCTGGGTCCGTGGCACTGAGATGCAGCAGTGCTAACCACTGTGCCACCGTGCTGGCCATGTGATAGGAGAAATGATGTAAAATAAAGGAAGGGATCTGGAATTTTCCAACCCCCCTGCCCCGACAACGGCGAGGAAAAGTGCGGCACGACCAGCGTACCATTGAAATCTCCTTTCACAGCGGTGGGACTGGAAGATCCCAATGGCATGAAGGACTGGAAAACTCTGGCATACAATGTTAAAGGGGGTGCAGGAGCAGAGGGACTTGGGCTATATGTGTACAGATCATTGGAGCTGTAAGGGCAAGTTGAGGAAGTGGTGAGTAAAACATATGGAATCCTAGGAGTTATACAGAGAGGCATAAACTACAAAAGCAAGTAAGTTATGGGGAGCATTTCTAGAACACTGGTTCAGTCTCAATTGGAGTATGTCTGTACGGTTCTGGGCACTGCACTTTAGGAAGGATGTAAAGGCTTTAGAGAGGGTGCAGATAAGATTTTTTAATTCATTCATGGGACATGGACATCACTGGCTGGCCAGCATTTACTGCCCACCCCTAGTTGTCCAAGGGCGGCTGAGAGTCAACCACATTGCTGTGGCTCTGGAGTCGCATGTAGGCCAGACCGGGTAAGGACGGCAGATTTCATTCCCTGAAGGACATCAGCGAACCAGATGGGTTTTTCCGACAATCGATTCATGGTCATCAGCAGATTTTTAATTCCAGATTTTTTTTATTGAATTCAATTACACCATCTGCCGTGGCAAGATTCAAATCCGGGTCCCCAGAACATTAGCTGAGTTTGTGGGTTAATAGTCTCGTGATAATACCACTAGGCCATCTCCCCCCCAAAGAATAGCTCCAGCAATGAAGCCATAGGTCATGAGGATGCTTGATCGAGGTGTTCAAAAGCACGAGGGGTGTGGACAGAGTTGATAGGGAGACAATGCTCCCACTGACAGAAGGGTTGAGAGCCAGAGGACACAGATTTAAGGTAATTGGCAAAAGAAGCAACAATAATATGAGGAAAAACATTTTTACGAAGCGAGTGGTTAGGATCTGGAATGTTCTGCCTGTGTGTGGTGGAGGCAGATTTAATTGTGGCTTTCCAAAGGCAATCTGGATAATTTTTTCAATCAAAAGAATTTTCGGGAAGGGAAAGGAGGGGGACATGGGCCTGGGTGGATTGCTGACACATTGACACATCTGATTTACTCACCTTCTCTCATGGGGCAACCTTTCTAGATGATTCTATAACCCTCCTGCGAAAGGCTTTGGAGTGTACAGTAGCAGAGTGATACGTCACTGCTGCCTCACTGAGCCAGGGGCCCAGGTTCGATTCCTGGCCTTGGGTCAGTATCTGTGGGGAATCTGCACGTTCCCCCCGTGTCTGCGTGGGTTTCCTCCGGGCGCTCCGGTTTCCTCCCACAGTCCGAAAGACTTGCTGGTTAGGGTGCATTGACAATGCTAAATCACCCCTTAGTGTGCCAAGATGTGTAGGCTGAGGGATTCGTTGGGTAAATGCGTGGGGTTACAGGACAGGGTGGGGGGTAATCCTGGGGATGATGCTCGTTCGGAAGGTTGGTGCAGACTGGATGGGCCGATTGGCCTCTTTCTGCACGATAGGGATTCTATGATTCGATGTTTGACTGTGGTGAAGGTGCTATATAAACACAAGGGGTGGAATTTTCCTGTCCTGCCCACTACGCGAATCGTAGTGGGCGGGACAGAAAGTTCAGCGGACCATGCAAAGGTCTTTTGACCTCGGGTGGGAACTTCCAGCCTTGGGGCGAGCGTGACTGGAAAATCCCACCCAAGATGTTGTTGTTGTAATATGGAGGCCAGAGCTGTGCAGTGTACTTGAATGGTGCTTTACTGGGATTGCGTAGACAAAGGCAGGGAAGGAGGTTTCGGAAAGGTTGTTTAAAACCTTGAATTCTTCTTCCAAGAAAATATTATTTTTCCCTCTTGGGGGTTGTCATGAAACGAGTGAAGTTGGGTGGAAGTAGTTTGATGCAGAGTGTTGTTGCCACATGGAGTGCTCTGTCATTGGGTGTGGTCATGGATAAAACCATTGCTGCCTCAGAATAAAAGGAAACTGTAATTTGAAACAGAGAAAAACACAAGTTTTGGGGAAGAGCATGGGACATTCTACGGATTGGCTCGGGTCACTATCTGTGTGAAGTTTGCACATTCACCTCGTGTCTGCGTGGGTTTCCTCCGGGTGCTCCGGTTTCCTCCCACAGTCCAAAGATGTGCGGGTTAGGTTGATTGGCCAAAATTGCCCCTTAGAGTCCTGGGATGTGTAGGTTAGAGGGATTAGCGGGTAAAATATGTGGGGGTAGGGCCTGGGTGGGATTGTGGTCGGTGCAGACTCGATGGGCCGAATGGCCTCCTTCTGCATTGTAGGGTTTCTATGATTGCTCCAGCACGGAGCTAGGTCGGTCAGGATGGGCAGAGTGGCCCCAAGCTGTGCTATGCACCCTGGGAGTTCTGTCTGCAAATAATTGGGGGGTGATTGTAGTGAAAGGTTGAAAATGGTGCTGAAATGTGTGTAGCGCTGTTAAGATACGCTGTTTGAAAATCTGGCTTCTGATCCTAATTTCTGATTTGTACTTCCTGCGGGGTTAATCTAGAAGCTTATTGGTTTAGCATTCGAGTGCTGGTCAGGTGTAATTTTGGTCGGGCCGTGTGTGCGGGCTCCTTCCCGCTCAGTGTGTCGTGTCAAAGAACAACGAACAGTACAGCGCAGGAAAAGGACCTTCGGCCCTCCAAGCCTGCGTCGATCACGTTTACCTATCTGGACCAATTGCTTATATCCCTCTATTCGCTGTCTGTCCTGACTGACGGACAGCGAATCATTTAGCAATGTCCCTGCTGCAGAGTGAGAGGCTCTCGGGTGCTGCTCTTGAGCTCCCGGGGTAGAGATAGAAACTAGAAACTAGTAGGCCATTCGGCCCTTCGAGCCTGCTCCGCCATTCATTTTTGATCACGGCTGATCATCAAATTCAGTCTCCTGATCCCCCTGATCCCAAGATCCAGGGGAGGATGGGGTAGCGGGGACGGTGTGGGGGCGGGGGGGGGGGGGGGGGGGGGGGGCGGGGGCATGTCTGAACCTGTTGTCTCTTGTCCCCTCCAGCGGCAGCCACTCTGCCTGACATCATGCTCTCCACTCATCCCCTCTCCAGACCAAAGAAAACCCACGACAGAGTCAGAGTCCTTCCAGTTAGAGTCTTTTTCCCAGGATTGAAGGGTCAATTACTCAGGTTGAGAGTGAGAGGGGGAAAGTTTAAAAGAGATGTTAGGGGCAAGTTTTTCACACAGAGGGTGGGGAATGCCTGGAACGCACTGCCGGAGGAGGTGGTGGAAGCAGATTCTATAACAATGTTCAAGAGACATCTGGATAGATACATGAATAGGCAGCGAATAGAGGGATATGGACCGTGTAGAGGCAAGAAAATATTAGATTAGAGAGACATCTGTGTTGGCACAGACTTGGTGGGCCGAAGGGTCTGTTCCTGTGCTGTACTGTTTTCTGTTATGGCCAAGCTCCCTCTCGGTGACTCAATGACAGTCTCCAAAATGTAACACAGCATTGAATTCCTACAGTAGGGGGAGACTATTTGGCTCATTTCGTTTTCCCCGACTCTCTGAAGAAGCATCGCGCCCAGACCCTCCCTTCCACCCTATCCCTGTAACCCCACACATTTACCATGGTTAATCCACCTAACCTACACGTTCCGCACTGTATGACTCTATAACTCTATCTTGGGACATTAAGAGACAATGTAGCATGGCCAATCCACTCAACCTGCACATCTTCGGACTGTGGGAGGAAACCGGAGCACCCGGAGGAAACCCCACGCTGACACGGGGAGAAAGTGCAAACTCCACACAGACAGTGACCCGAGCCAGGAATCGAACCCGGGTCCCTGGCGCTGTGAAGCAGCAGTGCTAACCACTGTGCCATTGTGCCACCCTTCATCACTCCAGGTGTGAATTTCCAGAATCAATGCAGCTTGAATGTTGGTGAAATTCTCCCAGTGAGACTCCTGACGTGTTTTAAAAGTTTCCTTCGACCCTCCAGCAGTAATTGGACAGTAAAAGGTGACAATTAATGCTGTTTTTACTGATGTGCCCCTGCCTGCAGCTTGGAGGAAGCATTCGGTTAAACGCTAACCATCAAAATAACATGCTCGCCGGCAAATTAATTGGCAATCAGCTTCCGATTAATCCTCTGGGCAGAGGTGCCTCTTTAGGAAGGTGGTGACTTGCTCTAATGATGGGGCTAAACTAGCTGACGTTTCAGCTCAAGACCTCATCCAGGCCTCCCCAGAGTGTCCAGAGCTTTACATGGTGCCTGGGGTTTGTCAAGCTCTGCTACGACATGTGATAGGCAGAGGTTAAATCCTGGTGCTGCTTTAACTGGAGTCAGGAATCAGCGACACAAACTGGTATCTTCAACCTGACTACAAATGGTGAAATTGTTTGCTGGCAAACTGCGAGGATCTCCTGTCCTCTGAAGCAGCACACAGGCGGATTGAAAGGATGAGAAAGAGCAGGAGTGGGCGGTGACCCCCCCCCCCCCCCCCCGCCCCCCCGAGTCGGGGGTCCCGGGCAATGATCTCTCCAACCTCTGAAGTGGAAAGCCTTGCATTTGTATTGCATCAATCATGACATGAGAAACATAGAAAGATAGAAGATAGGAGCAGGATGAGGCCATTCGGCCCTTCGAGCCTGCTCCGCCATTCATCACGATCATGGCTGATCGTCCAACTCAATAGCCCAATCCTGCTTTCTCCCCATAACCTTTGATCCCATTCGCCCCAAGTGCTATATCCAGCCGCCTCTTGAATATATTTTCCAGTGTTCCAGTGCACCTTGATTTGATTTGATTTATTGTTGTCACATGTATTAGTATACAGTGAAAAGTATTGTTTCTTGCACACTATCTAGACAAAGCATACCGTTCATAGAGAAGGAAAGGAGAGAATGCAGAATGTAGTGTTACAGTCATAGCTAGGGGGTAGAGAAAGATCAACCTAATGCAAGGTAGGTCCATTCAAACGTCTTTGACAGCAGCAGAGAAGAAGCTGTTCTTGAGTCGGTTGGTGCGTGACCCCAGACTTTTGTATCTTTTTCCCGACGGACAAAGGTGAAAGAGAGAATGTCCGGGGTGTGTGGCATCCTTAATTATGCTGGCTGTTTTGGAACCAATGCTTCCTTGTAAGAAATGAAACACTTGGTAAAGCGTAGTCACTGTTATAATATCGGAAACGCAGCAGTCAATTTGCACACAGCCAGCTTTCACACTCAGCAGTGCGATAATCTGTTTGAATGACATTCATCGATGGATAAATATTAACCCTAGGCGCCCTCTTTGAAATCGTGGCATTAGCATTTCTTTACATCTACTGTGGGGGTGGATGGGGCCTTAATTTAACAAGACTATTAATCCAGAAACTCAGCTAATGTTCTGGGGACCCGGGTTCGAATCCCGCCACGGCAGATGGTGGAATTTGAATTCGATAAAAAATATCTGGAATTAAGAATCTCCAGGTGACCATTGTCGATTGTTGGAAAAACCCATCTGATTCACTAATGTCCTTTAGGGAAGGAAATCTGCCGTCCTTACCTGGTCTGGCCTACATGTGACTCCAGAGCCACAGCAATGTGGTTGACTCTCAACAGCCGTCCAAGGGCAACTAGGGATGGGCAATAAATGCTGGCCAGCGACGCCCATGTCCCACAAATGAATAAAAAAAAGAACTGCGGGGTTGTGGGGGGGAATGGGCAGTTTAAAAATAAGGGGTCTCCCATCAAGTATGGCGATGAGGAGGAATTTCTTCTCTCATAGGGTTGGTAGAGTTCAGAGTTCCCTTCCCATCAATCATTGCAGGCTGGGTCACTGAAGCCAAATGGAGGGCGAGAAGAAAGATATTGTTTTTTACACAGCGGAATGTTGTAGAACATAGAACATAGAACAGTACAGCACAGAACAGGCCCTTCGGCCCACGATGTTGTGCCGAGCTTTATCTGAAAAACTGGAGTTGGAATTCTTTGCCTGAAAGGATTCAGAAACAATAGTAACTTTCGAAAGAGGTCCGGTTAGTCGAACATTTCATAGAATCCCTACAATGCAGAAGGAAACCATTTGGCCCATCGAGTCTGCACCGACCACAATCCCATCCCTATCCTCATAACCCCATGCATTTGCCCTAGCTAGTCCCCCTGATACTAAGGAGCAATTTAGCACGGCCAATCCACCTAACCTGCACATCTTTGGAGTGTGGGAGGAAACTGGAGCACCCGGAGGAAACCCACGCAGACACGGGGAGAACGTGCAAACTCCACACAGACAGTGACCCAAGCCGGGAATTGAACCTGGGTCCCTCGCGCTGTGAGGCCGCAGTGCTAAACACTGTGCCACCGTGGTTAAGTGCTTGAAGGGGGAACGATTTACGGGGCAAAGAGGATGAAGGACCAGCACAGGCCTGGAGGACCAAGTGGCCTATTCCTGCACTGAATCATTCTATAATAGGGTGACATGTTGTTCCTTCTTGCTGTGCTCAGATGGACCCAGTGATGTGTAAACGGAAGGGCATGCTGCTATCGATGTTATTTGACACATTTCACGCCAATGTTGTTTTGGGACTGTCACATTATGGAGTTAACTTCAGTTCACACACTTAGACACTGTGTCGACACACCAACTAGTGACTCACGCTGGTCGCTTGTGGTTTGACAACCAGATTTTCCACTAGTTACTGGGCTGCTTGGATGCTTTTTGCTGACTCCACCCTCACCACTTGCACGCGAGCCTGAAAAAAAAAACCTGTTTATTTTTGTATTTCTTTCAACAACAAAAACACACAGAAAATATCATGCCTTTCTAATCCTGCAGCAGACGAATCAAGAAATAGCGTGCCTTTCTCACCCCAGGGTAGCTGGAGCAGGGAAACGGGAGGAGGGATGGGGGACCAATGCACTATCACCCACCAGAATCCGACCCACAGCCCAGGTGGACACTGCGGCCTAACGCGGAGGGAGTTCGGTCCTTCTTGCTGGATGATATCTGTGCCATGATGGTGTACTGACTGTGCCATCAAATCAGTAATGACTTCCAGCCCTGTCACCGAGATCTTGCTTGCGGCATTTGGAACAAAATCTGGAAATGGAAACAGCTAGCTGGTTCACGAATAGCCTTTACTGAGAAGGAAACCTGCCGTCCTTACCCAGGCTGGCCTATACGCCACTCCAGACCGGCACCAACGCAGCTGCCTCTCAACCTCCCTCTCAAGGGGCCCAGCGAGAAACGCGCCTTGTACAAAACCCACCACCAGGGATTAAAGAAGGCCTACCATCTCCTTCTCAGGACAACTAGGGCTGGCCAATTAATACCAGCCTTCGCAGTGTTAACCAGGTTCCCTAATCAGATATCTGACCTCTCAGTTGCATGTGTAAGATCCCACAGACACTATTTTGAATAGAAGGGCTGTTCTCCCTGGTGCCCAGGGCAACATTTATCCCGCAACCAACGTCATTCAATCAAGAATATTTAGTCATTTTTGCATTGTTATTTGTGGGCTCTTGCTGTGTACAATAATGTTCCCTACAGTATAACAGTGACTACACTTCCAAAGTACTTCACTCGCCTGATGAAGGAGCAGCGCTCCGAAAGCTCGTGATTCCAAATAAGCCTGTTGGACTTCAACCTGGTGTTGTGAGACTTGTTGGATGAGGACATTAAATGTTATGGAGCTAAGGTGTATATAGTGAGGTGAGGTACAGGTCAGCAATAATCTTAGTGAATGGCGGAATGGGCTGGAGGAGCTGAATGGCCTCGTTCTGTCCCTGTATCTTTATAAATGTATTTAGCCATGCCATTTCCCAATTAAATACAGGTGGCCGGTGGATAATGTACGGGCCAGCACTGGCCTTGCACTGGCTGTAAGGTGGAGATTCTCGCGTGTTCAAGGCCATGCTTAATAAATCAGGTTGTTCCTTCCTGTTTACCAGCAGGCAAAACCAGAACGAAAGACAAGTATCGAGTGGTCTACACTGATCATCAAAGGCTGGAGTTAGAGAAGGAATTCCACTACAGCAGATACATTACCATCCGCAGGAAATCTGAATTGGCAATCGCATTAGGATTGTCTGAACGACAGGTGGGTGTGTCTCATTTATGTGTAACAAGAACCTAAATCCCAGCAAACTATTGCCATGGGTGTCATTGGTCAGTGACTTGTCGAGACATGGAAGCTTAATATGTCCCCCTAGGTTGCGCCTCGGCCTGTGCTCAGTGAGTGAGGGAAATAGCCTCAGTTGGTCTGGTCCAGAGTGGGAGGAAGATCCAGCCAGGGGTTATTGCCAATGCTGGCAGTGTGTGGTGTGTGTGCATTTACCTGTGTGTGTATCTGTAGCATGTAAAGCAAAGTAAACTTTATTTATTAGTTACAAGTAGATTTACATTGACACTGCAATGAAGTTACTGTGAAAATCCCCCAGTCGCCACGCTCCACTGCCTGTTCAGGTACACTGAGGGTGAATTTAGCATGGCCAATTCACATAACCTGCACATCTTTGGACTGTGGGAGGAAACTGGAGCACCCGGAGGAAACCCGCGTAGACATGGGGAGAATGTGCAAACTCCACACAGACGGTGACCCAAGCCAGGAAACAAACCCGGGTCCCTGGCGCTGTGAGGCAGCAGTGATAACCACTGTGCCACCATGCCGCCCCATGTGCATATGTATCTGTGTTTGTCAGTCTGTGCAGGTATGGTATCCATGTGACCGTTCGTGGCTGTTCGTGTTGTCATGAGATCGATAACTTTTAAAGAGAGGTGAATTTCCGATTGACCGACAGAAAGAGTCATGGGACAAGAAGTCACGTTTTAAGGCATTAATGTAACAAACAAACTAAAATCAACACTAATCAAACGTTATTTGACAGGCAACTAATAAATCAAAGAAAAGATTACTCTTGCATTTACCAATTAACTCAATGGGATGCCCACCTCTGGCTGATGGGTAGCAATGCAAGACAAAGGCCACAATTCTCCGATCACGCCCGTGGCCCAGATTCTCCAGTCCTGCTGCAGGGAATGGAGTTTTGGCTGAGCGTCAAATATTCCGTTCTCGCTGGCAGCCATAGTGGGGCGTGCGAGACTGGAGAATGCCAGCTGAAGTTTCAGGGCACCCTCAGTTTCCAGCAAGCCCATTACTTCCTGCCATACCAGATTGAATCTTCTGATGTCCTTTGAAAATCATTCCACTCGAAGTGTGTGTGCCACATTTCCACCAGCCAGGGCCCTGTTGATGCCTCCTTGTTCCCTAAATCTCAAAGTCCGGTCTGTACCCCATTCCCTTCCTTTTGAAAACAAACTTTAAAAGCATGGGGCGGCATGGTGGCACAGTGGTTAGCACTGCTGCCTCACAGCGCCAGGTACCCGGGTTTGAATCCCGGCTCGGGTCACTGTGTGTGTGGAGTTTGCACATTCTCTCCGTGTCTGCGTGGGTTTCCTCCGGGTGCTCCGGTTTCCTCCCACAGTCCGAAGGACATGCAGGTTAGGTGGGTTGGCCTTGCTACATTGCCCCTTAGTGGATCAGCTAGGGTAAATGCATGGGGTTATGGGGATAGGGCCTGGGTGGGATTGTGGTCGGTGCAGACTCGATGGGCCGAATGGCCTCCTTCTGCACTGTAGGGATTCTATGATTCCATTTACTTGCTAATACAGAAAATATTTCATCCTGCTCTTCAGTGCGATGCTCCCACACAGCAGTAAACTCTTTGTCTTCCTCTGCCAGGAAGCAACCATGTTGTTACTTGATGTTACAATAGGTTTTGGTTTGGATTTCTTTCCCCAGTTGTTGTGAAATCAAAGTTTTATAAGATGGCTATCTTTAAATTTAAGGTAAAACGAAATGTTCTGGAATGGGGGGTGGGTGTGGTGGTGGTGGGGACTGTGGTGTTAGGTGGGCCATTCAGCCCTTCGATCCTGCACCCCCATTCAATATGATCATGGCTCATCATGCACTTACAGTATCCCATTCCCACTTTCTCTCCATACCCCTCGATCCCTTTAGCCACCAGGGCCACGTCCAGCTCCCTCTTGAAAATATTTTCTTTCTTTTTCTAGAGTGCAGAAAAGATTTACTAGGTTTTTTCTGGGACTTGGTGGTTTGAGTTATCAGGAGAGGCTGGATAGACTGGGACTTTTTTCTCTGGAGCGTAGGAGGCTGAGGGGCGATCTTATAGAGGTCTATAAAATAATGAGAGGCACAGATCAGCCAGATAGTCAATATCTTTTCCCAAAGGTAGGGGAGTCTAAAACTAGCGAGCATTGGTTTAAGGTGAGAGGGGAGAGATACAAAAGGGTCTCGAGGAGCAATTTTTATCACACAGAGGGTGGTGAGTGTCTGGAGCAAGCTGCCAGTAGAGGCGGGTACAATTTTGTCTTTTAAAAAACGTTCAGACAGTTACAAGGGTAAGATGGCTATTGAGGGATATGGGCCAAACGTAGACAATTGGGACTAGCTTAATCATTAAAAAAAAGGGGTGGCATGGACAAGTTGGGCCGAAAGGCCTGTTTCCGTGCTGTAAACCTCTATGACTTTATGACTCTAAGAAGTTCTTCCTCATCTCAGTCCTGAATGGCTCACCCACAGCAGGTGCCATATCTTACCCTTGCTAAAAATGCAAGACTTGTGCAGCCCTCGCCCTCACGCCACTCATTTTAAGTTGATAAATAAAGTAAGAAGTAATTGTGTCTGGATATTGGAGCTTGGAATGATGGAGAGTCTTTTTTGATGTAGACTGTCTGCTCTCTTCTCTCGCCCCGTCCCAGGTGAAGATTTGGTTCCAGAACAGGCGAGCAAAAGAGAGGAAAATCAACAAGAAGAAGCAGCAATCCCAGCAGGCCAGCACGACCACGCCCACTCCACCAGTCCCCGGGCCTCCCACAGCCATTGGACTGGTCAGCAGCAGCAGCAACCTTGTCTCTCAGTCCATCCCACTGACTATCAAAGAGGAATACCTGTCCTAACCCAAACTCCTCTCTCTACCTGTATCTCCGGGGGCAACGGGGCCTGCTCTATTCTGGATCCGGCAAGGCTGTGGCTCCAGCAAGGGAGAGACTCGCTTTACAACATGGAAGAGGCTTTTGTTCTTTGGGAATGGCGACCGTCATTGAACACTCGGAATGCCGCCTCCGTCCACCCTCCCTCGTCGCCTCGGGAAGGTGGAGGAGGAGGGTGGGGGGAGCGGCAGTGAGAAGGAACAGGTTGGGCCTTTGGGATCGAGGCTTGAACTCTAACCTTTTGCTTTGCCAATCCATTGGGAAACCTGACTCGCTGCCCAGGGGAACAGAACTAAACACAGAGACGGACGAGCCATCTCTCGGAGTAGGCGTCTGTTGCGGTGTTGATCTTTCTGGAGACCGTGTTCAGTAACAAGGCCGCACTCTCCCGAGTGAGATCAGTGACCGCTTCACCAAGCGTTGGCCTCTGCTGTTGTGAATGCTTTTGAATTTGCTTTTTTTTTTGGATAGGCTGTAATATATTTCACCTGGTTAAAGGGGCTTGTTTATTTTTTAAGAAAGAGTTTATTATTCAAGGGGGTGCATTCTGCCGGAACACGGCACCATTTTTTCCAAATTGGACCTCCAAGAATGTTTCTTTGATTTTGATAGGGAAATGCACCTCAGTCTTGTTGCTTTTATAGATATTATTCTGCATCCTCTCCCCGTGGAAGTCACGTAAAAGTGGTACAACAACAACTTGCATTTATCTTGCACCTTCCATATCGCAACATGCCCATTGAGTCCATTCTGGCTCCCCATAGAGCGATCCAAGCTGTCCCGTTCTAACCCGTTAGTCCGGTTTATTTCAGTATCCATCCGATCTCCTTTTCAAATCATCCATCGTCTCCGCTTCCACCACCCTCGTGAGCATCGAGTTCCAACTCATTACCACTCACTGTGTAAAGACAGTCTACCTCCCATTCCTCCCACCCTTCATCTCTTGCTCAAAACGTTGAATCAGTGTCCTCTGGGCCTTGTACTAGCAGCTAATGGGAACGGTTTTCCTGTCTGCCTTATCGTGTGTGCCTCTATCAAATCTCCCCTCAACCTCCTTTGCTCCAAATACAACAGCCCCAGCTTCTCCAACCCAAACATTGTACCCATCAACAAGACCATAAGACATAGGAGCAGAATTAGGCCACTCGGCCCATCGAGTCCAATCCGCCATTCAATCATGGCTGATATTTTTCTTATCCCCATTCTCCTGCCTTTTCCCCATAACCCCTGATTCCCTTATTAATCAAGAACCTATCTATCTCTGTTTAAAGACACTCAATGACCCGGCCTCCACAGCCTTCTGCGGCAAAGAGTTCCACAGATTCACCACTCTCTGGCTGAAGAAATTCCTCCTCATCTCTGTTTTAAAGGATCATCCCTTTAGCCTGAGGTTGTGCCCTCTGGTTCTAGTTTTTCCTACTAGTGGAAACATCCTCTCCACGTCCACTCTATCCAGGCCTCACAGTATCCTATAAGTTTCAATAAGATCCCATCTCATCCTTCTAAACCCCAACGAGTACAGACCCAGAGTCCTCAACCATTCCCCCTCATACGACAAGCTCTTCATTCCAGGCAGTATGGAAAGATGTCAGTAACTACTGACCACTGCTGGCCTGGCCCCAAAATGCGGAGCAGATATTAATGCCCTGTGGTATCACTGCCTTCAACCAAGATTTTCAGGTCAGTGATACCAACGGAGAGCATCAAACTCTCTGGGGAACGCTCTGTAATTATGACCAAACTGAACACTAATTCCGCTAAAGATGACTCAAGTTGGAACTGCTCCCTGGAACTAGGGTATAGTTTACTCAGCCTCTGCTCCGCTCAATGTCTTCCTTGGGAATGTTGCTTCACATCCTGATTGGACATGGGTCTATGCCTGTGATTCATCCTGAGAATTACATCTGCAGCACAGAGACAGGCTGTACATTGTGGTTGGCCCATGAGCTGCTGATCAATCACATTTATCTCACCCTATCACCATGATCTTTTATTCCTTTTCTTCTACTCAGTTTTTTAATCTCGCTTCCCCTTAAATGGATCATTACTCTTCCCTCGATCACTCCTTTAGGCAGCGTATTCCAAAATCTCACTCTGGGCAAGGGGCTCCCTTTGTGTTCCGATTGGATTTTATTCGTGACCATCTTATGATCTTTAATGTCGGTCTCCCCACGAGTGGAGACATCCTCTCCAAAAGCTACTCCATCAAACTCTGTCACACTCTTAAAGACCTTGATTAGGTCATGGCTGAATGAATAAAGACAAGAGGGTGCTAATGCGTTCCACATTTGCTCCACTCCCTGGGCCGAGAGCTTCCTCCTGAATTCCCCGTTGAGTTCATTAGTGACGACATATTCCTGGCCCTAATTCTGGACCTCCCCACAAACGGAAACATGTCCTCTACATAATCTCCCAAACCCTTTCACCATTTCAATGACGTCTATTTGTCAGACCATAAGGAGCGGCAGTAAACCATTCGTCCCATTGAGTCTGCTCTGCCTTTCAATGAGAGGTGACCCCTGAACCTCCCCTAAAGAAAAATCTCAACCATTTCAATCTTTTCTTATAGACATCGTCTCTCAGCTCTGGTATCTCCACATGGTGAGTCCCTGGTTGCCACCTGAAAACTGTTGTTCGTTCCCCCTCCTCCAGGCTGGTCCAGAATGTCCTCTTGCTTGCTGTATCAATATAGTCTTAAAGACAACTCCTTCAGCAGTAGGAAAGGGGCTTGTAGCTGGCTCCCAGCATAAAGTGTCAGCCATCGCTCAGTCTCCAATGTAGCGATGACACATTCAACATTCACTCCCTTCACCATTGACATACAGTGTGTACCATCTACAAGATACACTGCAGCAACTCACCAAGGCTCCTTAGGCAGCACCTTCCAAACCCACGGCCTCTGCCACCTGGAAGGACAAGGGCAGCAGATACACCACACCCGCAGGTTCCCCTCCAAGCCATACACCATCCTGACTTGGAAACATATTGCTCACTGTTCCTTCACTGTCGCTGAGTCAAAATCCTGGAGCTCCCTCCCTAACAGCACTGTAGCTGTACCTACACCACAGGGACTACAGTGGTTCAAGAAGGCGGCTCACCACCACCTTAAGGATGGGCAATAAATACTGTCAAAGCTAGCGATGCCCACATCCTGTGAAAGACTTTTTAAGAAAGCACTTCAAAAGTACTTAATTGGTTGTAATGCATTTGGGATGTCCTGAGGTTTGTGAAAGGTGCTATAGAAATGTAAGTGTTCTCTCTTCTTCTTTCAATGGGCTATCACTGTCACCTCTGAGTCAGATGGTGGCCGGTTCAAGTCCCACCTCAGGAACTTGGGCGCAATAATCCAGGCTGACTTTCCTGGTGCATTACTGAGGGAGTACTGCACTATCGGAGGTACCGAGTTTCAGTGAGACATTAAGCTGAAGCTCCGCCTGCCCTCTCAGGTAGGAGGTGTTGGTTTCCCCCAGCTGTGGGGGGAGCCGACTAGTTCCCCTCCCAGTGCCCTAGCGAATGCTAGTCCCTTATCCAACTGACTGAAAATGATCTGATCATTATCACCTTGCCGCTTGCTGTGCACAATTTGGCACGTTTCCTGCATCACAGTTTTGCCTAAGTACTTCAAAAGTACTTTATTAACCGCAAGGTGCATTAACACACCCTGAAGTTGTGAAAGGCGCCATAGGAATTACATATTTTTAATTTTCCCCTGCAGTAAAGTCCCAGAACAGGACAGTATAATGGATAAAGGGGCAGAAAGGTCTAGCTTTTCTGAGGGCTGCGGTTGAGCAGTCAGTGAGGTTGTAAGTGATACCTCGCTACATGAGGAGTGTGTCACTGATATGGAAATCTGTACAGCGTTGCTATAGCGACGGTGGGCGATTGTTCAGTCACAATGAGCTCCGATGAAGTAGTTTGCTGCTCATGATTGATTTAACTGAGGTGTGAATCCACATCAGGCTGACAGGGATGATGTATCTGACAAAGTGAACCTTTAATATGCTGATTGCCAATGTGTGTGGGTTGGCTACAGCTTTGCATGAGAGAAATAGGGGGGTTGAGCTGTTTACCTTGGAGTGTTCAGAGAATGCCTTGCTCATACCATCAAATAATAGTTCAAGCACCAAAAGAGAAAATGCTGGAAAATCTCAGCAGGTCTGGCAGCATCTGTGAGGAGAGAAAAGAGCTGACGTTTCCAGTCCAGATTCCAGAGTCCAGCTTTGACAAAGGGTCAGCTCATTTCTCTCCTTACAGATGCTGCCAGACCTGCTGAGATATTCCAGCATTTCCTCTTTTGGTTTCAGCTTCCAGCATCCGCAGCTATTTGCTATTAATAGTTTGGGCATTCCATTCTGTCCGCATGTTGAATGGAATTAGAGTGGACACTGTTCCGTGTTAAGAGTGCGCATTGGGCACTGGATAGAGCTAGGCTTTGGGACATGTCACAACGTGGGTCCACTTTGAAATTGGCATCTTTAACGCTTCCACCACCTTCAATGTTAGTGCGGTTAAATCTGGCCTTAGTTTTTCAAACACCTGGGTTGCAGCAACTCTTGTAATATATTCTGCCATAGCAGTCAGATTGATACAAAACATCCCATGGCCACACTTTGGAGGAAGAATAGGGTTAGCTCAATTAGCTAGATGGCTGGTTTGTGATGCAGAGCTTAATGCCAACATGGGTTCAATTCCTGTATCAGCTGAGGTTATTCGTGATGTGGAGATGCCGATGTTGGACTGGGGTGGGCACAGTAAGAAGTCCCACAACGCCAGGTTAAAGTCCAACAGGTTTATTTGGAATCACAAGCTTTTGGAGTTCTGCTTCTTCATCAGGTGAGTGGAAAATTGGATCCAACAGCGCTCTGAAAGCTTGTGATCCCAAATAAACCTGTTGGTCTTTAACCTGGTGTTGTGAGACTTCTTGCTTTTTTCCATGAGGTCTTCTCAACCTCACCTGAGGAGTGGTGATCCTCAGGTTAAATCACCACCAGTCAGCTCTCCCCCTCAAAGGGAGAGCAGCCTATGGTCACCTGGGCGACTTTGCTTTTACCTCCCTGGTACACTGGCCAGTATTTATCCCTCAACCAATGTCACTAAAGAAACAGACTATCTTGGTCATTTGTCCCGAGCTGTTGGTGAGATCTTGTCCAAAGTGGTTTCATGCTTCTTACATTACAGGAGTGACTACACTTCAAAAGTACTTAATTGGCTGTAACATTAGCATAACACGAGACTTTGAACGCTGCTCTAGAAATGCAAATTAATTCTTCTTTTAATGGCCATAACAGCGGTTAGAAATAGCAATGGTGTTTGCTCTATGGGGCTCAATGTATTTCAAAATCACTGCAATTCTTAAACCTTGACTGTAAGGTAGCCTGATATTTTTTATTGAATAAAATATTTTCTCTCATTTATTAGAGTTCCATTCTTTTAGCTTTTTTCTTAAGCATATGTGTATCAGTGAGTTTTTCCTGTTGTTGTTGCTTTTTATCCTTCTCCTGTTGGGACAGGAGAAGGCCATTCAGTCCCTTGCACCTCTCATTCTATTCGATTAAATCATGGTTGATCTGTCTCTTAACTCCATCCACCCTCCTTGGTTGTATAACTCTGAATACCGGCATGGTGGCACAGTGGTTAGCACTGCTGCCTCACAGCTCCAGCGACCTGGGTTCGATTCCCGACTTGGGTCGCCGTCTGTGTGGAGTTTATACGTTCTCCCTGTGTCTGCATGGGTTTCCTCCAGGTGCTCCAGTTTCCCCTCACAGTCCAAAGATGTGCAGGTTAGGTGCATTGGCCTTGCTAAATTGCCCCTTGGTGTCCTGGGATGCCTAGGTTGGAGGGATTAGTGGGGTAAATATGTGGGGTAAATATGTGAGATAGGGCCTGGGTGGGATTGTTGTCAGTGCAGACTTAATGGGCTGAATGGCCTCCTTCTGCACTGTAGTGTTTCTATATTTCTATTCCTAACAAAAAAATCTATCAATCGCAGTTTGGAAGTTTTCCATTGGTACCTCAGCTTCAGAAACGTTTGGGGGAGAGATTTCCAGATTCCAACTAGTCTGTGTCTGAAGAATACATTCTCACATCAGCCCCAGAATGATTGGGCCTAATTTTAAGACTCTTCCCCATTTGGTTTTGACTCCCCCCACCAGAGGAAACAATCCTATCAATCCCTTCAATCATCATAAACACCATAACTAAGTCATCCCTTAACCATCTATACCATCTACACCAACGTGTCCTGGCCCCCCATGCTGACACTATAGTTAAGAAAGCCTGCCAATGCCTCGACTTTCTCAGAAGACTAAGGAAATTTGGCATGTCAGCTACGACTCTCACCAACTTTTACAGATGCACCATAGAAAGCATTCTTTCTGGTTGTATCACAGCTTGGTATGGCTCCTGCTCTGCCCAAGAACGCAAGGAACTACAAAAGGTCGTGAATGTAGCCCAATCCATCACTCAAACCAGCCTCCCATCCATTGACTCTGTCTACACTTCCCGCTGCCTCGGAAAAGCAGCCAGCATGATTAAGGACCCCACGCACCCCAGACATTCTCTCTTCCACCTTCTTCCGTCGGGAACAAGATACAAAAGTCTGAGGTCACGTACCAATCGACTCAAGAACAGCTTCTTCCCTGCTGCTGTCAGACATTTGAATGGACTTACCTCGCACTAAGCTGATCTTTCTCTGATAACTTTAAAAGGAACATATCCACGTTCTATCATTGAAATCAATAGTTGTGGGGATGCAATTGATTAGTGTTATTGTTCCTCTTTCATTGAAAGAATTTAAGATACTGGAACAAGAATATAGTTACGGCGAGTCTCTAGTTCTGCCAACAAAACAGGATGTGGAGATGTCGGCGTTGGACTGGGGTAAGCACAGTAAGAGTTTTAACAACACCAGGTTAAAGTCCAACAGGTTTATTTGGTAGCAAATGCCATTAGCTTTCGGAGTGCTGCTCCTTCGTCAGATGGAATGGAAGTCTGCTCACAAACAAGGCACACAGAGAACAAAACAGGACACATTCTGGTACTATAAGGTTTTGCTTGATATTGCAACAAAAAACGCTATATGAGAAAAAGCATTAAAATCAGTTGTCTCAGTTGAATAACTGTTTCTTAAAATCAAAAATGCAGGGCTGCTGGATCATATTTCCATACATACACTAACCCAATCAGTGCCCATCGTCCATTGTCCCATTGAACCCATTGTCCACCCTAGCTATGACTGTAACACTACATTCTGCACCCTCTCCTTTCCTTCTCTATGAACGGTATGCTTTGTCTGTATAGCACGCAAGAAACAATACTTTTCACTGTATGTTAATACATGTGACAATAATAAATCAAATCAAATTAAATCAAATGAATCCAGGTCCCCAGAGTATAGCCCTGGGTCTTTGGGTTACTAGTCCAGCTAAAATACCACCACGCCACCCATCTCCCCCAGATTACAACCTCTGCAGCCGATGTGCAGTTGTTTCCCTTTCAATTTCGGAGTGTGGGGTCCAAAGGATGAGGCAACGGGCAAACAAGCTTTTATTTGTGAGCTGTCTGTGTTTCTGTGTTTGCAATGAGATACAGGATTTGACTAGTTTTAATCTGGGAGGAGCGGAGGCCGTGGCCTTTGTTTGGAGACAGAGGAACAATGCTCGCGATCGTCTTTGACAGATACAACCCTGCCCCGTTGAATGGTGAAGTGAACTCTTTATCAGATCCTGCCCATGTGTGCTTATTCTGCAAGCACCCAAAGTGCAGCTACCATTTGAAGGGATGACTCACACACCAACAACCATGGATTAGTAAAGGTTTTAACTACTAGTGAGAGTTGTCTCATTGACAGATGCGACTCCATGAAGTGCTGCTGATGTCCCTGGCACCAATTCATGGTGACACCTCCAGACACAACAACGTCAAGTTGCAATTCTTTTAACATCTTTAATTAACGCAGCTAATGATCAGAAATGCAATGTCATTGATAGCTTTTGAAGAGGTCTTCAAAGAATGTTCATGTTAACAGCACTCAGGTACTTATTGTGGCAGCCATGGTTCTTTGGAAGCACTGGCATTTATCATAGGTTGTAAATTCCAGTCTCACATCAAAGAATTGAATACATTAGCCTGGTTGATGCCACCAATACAGTGCTGAAGGAGCACTGCATCTTCAGAGGGGACAGAGCTGAGGAACGCTGTACTGTTGGAGGGTCACTTACTATGGCAGTGCTGCATTTTCAGACGATCAGTATTGAGGAAGTATTGCATTGTTGGAGGTTAGTACTGAGGAAATGTTACACTCTTAGAGGGTCGGTAATGAGGGAACACCGTGCTGTCAGAGGGGCTGCACTGTCGGAGGGTTAGTACTGAGATAGCTCTGCACTATAAAGGGTCAGTACTAAGGGAGATTTACATTGGCAGGAGGTTAGTGCTGGCGGAGCTCTGTATTGTCAGAACATCAATATGACGGAGTGCCGCACTGTCAGAGGGTCTGCACTGACGGAGTGCTGTACTGTCAGAGGGTCAGTACTGAGGGAGTGCCGCACTGTCAGAGGGTCAGTATTGAGGGAGTGCTGCACTGTCAGAGGGACAATACTGACGGAGTGCTGTACTGTCAGAGGGTCTGCACTGACGGAGTGCTGTACTGTCAGAGGGGCAGTACTGAGGGAGTGCTGCACTGTCAGAGGGTCTGCACTGACGGAGTGTGTACTGTCAGAGGAGCAGTACTGAGGGAGTGCTGCACTGTCAGAGGGTCAGTATTGAGGGAGTGCTGCACTGTCAGAGGGACAATACTGACGGAGTGCTGTACTGTCAGAGGGTCTGCACTGACGGAGTGCTGTACTGTCAGAGGGGCAGTACTGAGGGAGTGCTGCACTGTCAGAGGAACAGTACTGAGGGAGTGCTGCACTGTCAGAGGGTCAGTAGTGAGGGAGTGCTGCACTGTCAGAGGGTCAGTACTGAGGGAGTGCTGCACTGTCAGAGGGTCAGTACTGATGGAGTGCTGCACTGTCAGAGGGTCAGTACTGAGGGAGTGCTGCACTGTCAGAGGGTCAGTACTGAGGGAGTGCTGCACTGTCAGAGGGTCAGTACTGATGGAGTGCTGCACTGTCAGAGGGGCAGTACTGAGGGAGTGCTGCACTGTCAGAGGGTCAGTATTGAGGGAGTGCTGCACTGTCAGAGGGTCAGTACTGGTGGAGTGCTGCACTGTCAGAGGGTCAGTACTGAGGAAGTGCTGCACTGTCAGAGGGTCAGTACTGAGGGAGTGCTGCACTGTCAGAGGGTCAGTACTGAGGAAGTGCTGCACTGTCAGAGGGTCAGTGCTGAGGGAATGCTGCACTGTCAGAGGGGCAGTACTGAGGGAGTGCTGCACTGTCAGAGGGGCAGTACTGAGGAAGTGCTGCACTGTCAGAGGGTCAGTACTGAGGGAGTGCTGCACTGTCAGAGGGTCAGTACTGAGGAAGTGCTGCACTGTCAGAGGGTCAGTGCTGAGGGAATGCTGCACTGTCAGAGGGGCAGTACTGAGGGAGTGCTGCACTGTCAGAGGGGCAGTACTGAGGGAGTGCTGCACTGTCAGAGGGTCAGTACTGAGGGAGTGCTCCACTGTCAGAGGGTCAGTACTGAGGGAGTGCTGCACTGTCAGAAGGGCAGTACTGAGGGAGTGCTGCACTGTCAGAGGGACAGTACTGAGGGAGTGCTGCACTGTCAGAGGGTCAGTACTGAGGGAGTGCCGCACTGTCAGAGGGTCAGTACTGAGGGAGTGCTGCACTGTCAGAGGGGCAGTACTGAGGGAGTGCTGCACTGTCAGAGGGGCAGTACTGAGGGAGTGCTGCACTGTCAGAGGGTCAGTACTGAGGGAGTGCTACACTGTCAGAGGGTCAGTACTGAGGGAATGCTACACTGTCAGAAGGACAGTACTGAGGGAGTGCTGCACTGTCAGAGGGACAGTACTGAGGGAGTGCTACACTGTCAGAGGGTCAGTACTGAGGGTTTGCTGCACTGTCAGAGGGACAGTACTGAGGGAGTGCTACACTGTCAGAGGGGCAGTACTGAGGGAGTGCTGTGCTGTTGAAATCTTTTTGATGGGCCATTAAACTGAGGCATGCTCTGCCAGCTCAGGTGGATATAAAATCTGCTACTATAATGTGGAGTAGGGACGATCTCGGTGTTCTCACCAGCGCTGAGCCCTCAGTCAACACCAGTAAACCATTTTCCCCAACATTACAATGGTGGGCATACTTTACAAAAATAGTTCCCTGGTTGTAAAGCACTTTGGAACTTCCTGTGGCTGTGAAAGGTGAGATAGAAATGAATGCCCTTTCTTCCCTGTCAATTTGCAACTGTTATAGAGCAGAAGTTGATCTCCTCTCTGAGAACTAACACCGAACCATTCAAAGAGGAGTAGCTCGCCTCATAATCAGTAAAAAGTGAGTGTGAAGTGGTACAATCTGCTCTTCAGCAACTTGTAGTGGTTGAATCAAAATAACTCCCGGACACTCTCTCTAAAGTCAACAAGTAACAGCTTATTTATCTAACTAACGGTGAACAGGTTAACTAAACTATTAACAATCAAAATAAAACAAGATTCTGATGGAATGCTGTTCCAACAAATTTAGTTCTCATTCATTAGCAAAAAAATGGAATTTTAGTCACTCTCTAAATTACAACCAGGTTTTGTGTCTTCCGGAATAGTCTGGGCCTTCTCTGTTGATTCTTCTTTCTTCTTTGGTACCTTTGCTACCTAGATGAGGCTTTGAGCTATGAACTGTGAGCTGTGGCAGGTGGCAGTTGTTCTCTCTCCTTGTCCCACTGCCCCCTTCCTTTTCTACCTGTGATGACATATTAATATCCTCCACAGTAGGATTGGTCCTCGGTTGCCAAAACCATCGGATTTAAATTTAATAGGTTGCTGGTATCTAAATGCCTGATTCAAACTGACTGGCTAAATTCAAAGGCTTGTTGCCTTGGTAACACTGCTGCTTGGCCTTTTGGTACAAATGTTTCAGTTTGGGCACTCTGTGTGCTTGCACTATTACCCTCTAAGCACAGAAAAACCACCACCTTTGAACAGAACCATGCAATGCTTTGTCCTCTTAGCATTTTATAATTTCACCAAATTCTAACATCCTACTTTTCAAACAACAATTACTCCGCTCAAATTCGCAACACAACCTGTGAAGACCTTGAGCTGCGGAACCTTTGCCCTCTGTCCTCCCAATATCAGCAGGATATATGATGGGTTCTCCACTGTAGGGAGTTCCAGGCCATGACTGAGTCAGTTTAAGCTGCAGCAGCTCAGTAATGTGAAGGCGG